>NW_016107984.1:294112-307623 GCF_001604975.1 Cebus imitator | reverse complement strand
GATGAAGTGTTGCTCTGTCTCCCAGGCTGAAGTGCAATGGTGTGATCTCAGCTCACTGCAACCTCTGCCTCCCAGGTTCAAGAGATTCTCCTGCCTCAGCCTCCTAAGTAGCTGGGATTACAGGCGCATGCCACCATGCCCAGCTAATTTTTGTATTTTTAGTAGACACAGGGTTTCACCATGTTGGTCAGGCTGGTCTCGAACTCCTGACCTCGTGATCCATCTGCCTCGGCCTCCCAAGGAGCAGGGATTACAGGCTTGAGCCACTGCGCCCTGCCAAATTTCTGTTTTTTTAAGACACTTTGAAAAAGTTTGTGGTAATCTGTTATGACAACCCGAGCAGACTAATAGAAGTTGAGAGTGGAAATGACTAAGTAAACAGAACTAATAAACTGGAAATACATAGGTGAATCTGTTTTTAAAGAACAGGCAGTGCATATCCCATATACATTTTGCAAGACAGCCACATGCACACAAACATAAAAACCTTCCTTTACTGTAGCTAGCAGAACCATTGTAGTGAAATCTGAAACATGCTGATATGCAGTATTACACTTATGTAGATAGCAGGAAACTTGACATAAACAAAATGAATATACCAAAATACTCACATTTTGTATTTGTTGGGTACCTACTCTGTGCAACATGTTTTATATTTTAGACACATCAACATTTAGGAGCCCACCCAGAAATCCAGAGAAAGTTCACACAGACGGTGTGGAGTGATGAAGAGGGAAGAAGGAGGTGGCAGATCTACTAAATGATTAAGACGAAGTCTGGGAGGACCCGTGTGGAGGGAACGTGGGAAGTGAGGGAGTCCCTGCCCCATTAGCAGTGTCTACCATGGACACCCATAGAACAGGCCCAGCTTTCTGTCTTCCTTTCTATTTACTGTCTTTGGATGAATGAGCTACATTCCATTTGCTTCTGTCTTTTGCTAAGGTCAGCCAGGAAATCAGCCCAGTTTTGATCCTATGGTTGTTATCCTAAAACAGTATCAATCTCATTTAAAATATATCTACAATTGGAGATAAATACACAAAACTTGGTCTGCCCTTTATGGAAGCATAGGTCTTTAATGATTTTTGGTTTCCCTCTGTCCACCTTCCCACCTGTTTATATTCTTTATTGTTTAGTTTGTGATCTTAAATCCTGATTTAAAATGAGAGTATCTTACTATCTTTTCCTGATGAGTGTGTGTGTGTGTGTGTGTGTGTGTGTGTGTGTGTGTAGAGAGAGAGAGAGGTTGCATCTAGTTCACTTAGTTCATCAGACTTGTTAGTAATATATCCTCTTTTATTGGGGTTTAGTGATTTTCTTTAATTCTTCATCCCTTCCAGTAAGTGGTTTCAGGACTCATCTGGGGCTTATTGTTTGTATTAAACAGCCATGTTCTCATTCACTGCTCAACAGTTTGCATGAAATCATTGCATGATGTTGACACACATATAATGCACTTGGGAGAATATTTTCAGAAATGACTTATGTGGGTTTGCCTTTGCTCTTGAAGCTGGCTATTCTGAATGTAACACTTGTTGATCCTCCCAAAGATCTGGTGCTTATGATTGCAGAGGGGCAGCTTGAGGCTTGATTCACATTCATTTAATCTGACTTTTCTACCAATATATCCCAAACGCCTTTGAACAGCAAAGACAGAATACAAATTAATGCTACAATTAGCACTATGTCAAATCATATCTGAATATGAGAAGGGATAGGAGGTAAATATGAAAATATAAAAGATAATTTGAGAGCAGTGAGATTAAGGTGAATGATTACGCTCAAAAAATTTTATTCTTTGCTGTTAAAATAGTGTTTATGCAAAAAAATTCCAGAAAACCATAAAAATCCTTGAAGAAAGTCTGAGAAAGAGGTGCAAAGAGAGAGGGAGAATTTCCAGCTTTGTCAAAACCGTGTGTAGGTGGAGCCTCAGCAGGTTTGTCATCCCAGCAGTGGTGTGGGCAACACGAACACAGCAGAGGCAGCCACAAGTCTTTTGTGGCACGCCCATCCCATCCCAAAGTCCATCAGAGCCACCTGCGAATCCACAGGCTCAGCAGACAGTTATTTCCTGGGTGTCTATGCCATGGGGAACCTCTTCCTAGGGGTCTGTGGATGCTAATGTGTGCCGCTTTCTACAGCTGTAGGAAGCAGGGGTCTTAGTCTGTTTTCTGTTGCTTATAACAGAATACCTGAAACAGGGTAATTTATAAAGAAATGAAATTTTATTTCTCACAGTTCTGGGGAATGGTAAGTCCAAGGTCGAGGGCTATTTTTGCTGGCAGGGATTCTGCAGAGCCCAGAGGTGGTTCAGGGCATCACACAGCAGGGGGTTGAGCGTGTCAGCTCAAATCTCTCTTCCCTTTTTATAAGTCACCAGTCCTACTGCATAACCCATGAACCCATCAACCCCTTCATCAATCCATTAATCCAGGAATGGACTAACGCATTCAAGAGGGCAGAACCTTCATCACCCAGTCACCTCTTAAAGGCCCCAACTCTCAATATGGAGGATTAGGATTAACATGAGGATTAGGTTTCAACATGAGTTCTGAAGGGAGGAGTATTCAAAACATAGCAGCAGGGACCATTACTACCCTCCTGAGAGAAGGGGACCTCATGGGAGCCATAGTTAAGGGCTCACCTGCTGCTGCCAAGCTGGGAGGCTGCAACACCAGCCCAAGCAGCCGGCCCCAGGGTTCATGCTTCCGGTGCTGGACTCCCTGTCTCCTACCCAGCTCCTATCCTGTCCCTCCTCCACTCCCTGGGCTCTACTTTGAGGAATCCACTGTCCTCTCCTCAGGCCACAGCTCTTTCCTCAGCAGACAGCACCCTGCCTGTTACAGAGGAAGTGGGCACTGTGGGGCAGAGCCCCAGCTCTTCTGCACCATGTCCAAGAAGGCAGGCAACACAGGCAACCTCACGCCTCGTTCAGAAGCAGATGGAGTTTTCTTTTTCGCACAAGGTCACTCTAACCTGTTTGTCTTCTTGGGTAACGTATTCATTCATATATGAATTGTTACCCATTCTATCAAACAAAAATAAAATCACCATGGAATTGCTATTTTTAGACACATTTTAAAGCTATAAATGAGATTATATTAGTAAATAAAAATTATCTCCTCAGTTAAATGGGTATTAATTATAATTTCCAAAATTACAACAAACTCTGTACCCTCCTTTTAGACTGGCCGGTGCCGTCCGTTCTAGCTAGGTACTATACTTATCCATTCCCGTGCTGTTGGGCATTTGGAACGTTTCCAATTTAAAATTTAACATTGGGTGGTTTTCCAAGTATTTATGTATGTATGTATTGGTGTTGGCACGCGTCGCACTTCTCTCCGTCTCTGCTTGCTACCTTCAGCTGCAGCCCCACCTCTCGGAAGGTTCCTCCGAGGTTCTGCCAATTAGAGGTTTTGCAGTTTCCTCCTTAGGCTGGTCCCAGCGACTTCCTGCGGCTCAGAAGCAGCACAGGCTGGATCCGATCTGCCCGGGAAAACCCCTGTGCCGATGCGCCAGCGGATAGCCGAGAGGACAGGAGCGACGGACCCCGGCGGCGACAGTTCCCTGGGGCCAAAGGGGAGCCACGTGGAGTCTGGCTCAGGCTCCGCGCCCAGGCTCTGCCTGGCTGCTGTGCGCGCGGGGAGTCCGGGTGTCCGCCGGCACGTCGCGATTTCCAAGCGCTACTTAGACGTCGCCTAGTGTTTCCCGCGTATGGAAACGCTGACGGGGACCGCCCCGGGCCTCCGCACGGCGCAGGAAGCTCCCAGCAGGGGCGCGGCCGGGGCGCGGCAGGGGCGCTCCTGGGCCCGGCAGGGGCGCTCCTGGGCCCTCCCCACTGCGGGGCTTCGTCGTGCGAAGGACCTCGGGAAGGGCCTGGAGAGCCTTGGTCTTTGTTTCGTCGGGCGGAGTTTACTGACTTTCGTTCCAAGCTAAATCTTCTGACCTGAGGATGTCCTTCTGAAGTCAGCACACAGATTACACCCGAGGGGAGGCGGACTCGGCTTTCTTCCTTTCCTTTCCCCTCCCCTCCTACGGCAGGTCCCGCGAGTGGGGCGGGCTGGAACACGCGCTCCTGGGCCAGCTGGAGGGGGCAGTTGCGCAGGGGAGTGTCCATAGACTCGTGGGAGGCCTGGCCGTGGGTCCAGAGTTCCCAGTTGGATGCCCACAAAAAAAATGTAACTTCCATTATATTCTGTAATTCTAGTCTAGTTACTATTTCATGACTGATAGAGAGCAGTGGACCGCTTCTGGTGAATTCTGCCAAGTTAGTCACTTCTCAGTCATGTTAGTTAATTAATTTTTTTAGAGACCGGGTCCTGCTCTGTGGCCCAGGCTGGAGTGCAGTGGAGTGATCATGGCTTACTGCAGCCTCCCCACCTCCTACTCCGGTGATCAGATTCGCCTGGGTTGTCCAGCTTTCAAGTCCACCAGGGGTTTCCATGAAACTTCTGGCTGCCCTCCCTCCGCAGCCTTTCAGGGAAGATGGGGTTGCCGTGGGTGCCAAATGTGCCCAGATCCCCTGCACCCCAGAGGCAGGTGATACAGCCTATCCCAGAGCCTTGGTGCTGGGCCTGCCAGGCTGTCCTCCAACCTCAGCCCTAGACCAGGTCCTCAGACTTTCTGAGGGAGGCCACTGCACATCCCCCTTCAAGCCCACTGCACTTAACCCAAGGAGCAGGGCCTCTGGCCTGGGCCTGTCTCAAGCTTCCTCTCCCAACTCTTTCTGCCCCTACCCAGCCTGGAGGGCACACACACAGACATGCAGAGACACACACAGAGACATGCAGAGGCACACAGACACAGACACACATGGATACACACAGACACACATGGACACACACACACAATTCTAGAGATAAAGAAGCCGTGCCTGTAGCTTGCAGTACCATGTGTCTGCACGTGCTGTGGATGAGGACCACACCAGTCCTGGGGTGGCTCTACTTCATTGCCTTACCGATCTTTGACCTCATAAATGGGTGGCACTCTCTAGATGAGAAGCTAGGGTTGTATCTGTATTTTCTGGTTCTGCAGTTACCTCTGCTTTCCCCAGAGCATCCGTGAGTCAGGATTTCACTGGGGAGGGGACGGTCCTTGGGCAAGGAGGAACCATCAGAGGGCAGGGGCAGGCCAGCATGGGTGATCCTGGCCGCACTTCAGTCTGTGTGCCTCTGGACATGGTTGGGTCACAGCTCCAAGGCCACACCTTGAGTAGAGGGGGCTTCTCCTGAGGGGAATGGGCCTTTGTTGTCACTATCCTGGGAACTGGAGGGTCTTACGGAAGGGCATAGACTTGGGAGGGCCTGGGATGTCTGGGCAGACTCATAAAGACAGCCCCACATGTGTGGATTTTGACAGATTGAGAGCTTTCCCCCAAGAGTGAAGGGTGGGGGCCAAGGCATGGCCTGACCCTGACTAGTACTGGTGGGCAGGTCATACCCCTGCCATGCACAGGCATCCTGGGCAAGGCAGGGGGTCAGTTCAGGGACTCTAGGACAGAGGCAGAGCCTCCTAAGTTCTCTGTTACATTTCCCTTGGCTTGTTCCTGTGTCTTCAGGAAATACCCACTAAAAGCTACCATCTGGGCTCAGCAGGGTGGCAGCTGCTGGGGGGACGGTGCAGGATTTTGTGCCTGTGGCTTGGTGAGCAGCTCAGAGGGACAGAGCCTGCTCCCTAGGACAGCCAGGCTTACCTTGGTGGCCAAGGGTAGCTGTGCCTTGTGGATCTGACTCCCCAGGGCTGTGGGCAGGGAAAGTGGAGGGAGATGGGAGCTGGGAGAAGGGAAGGGAGGAAGACAGCCCATGAGTCCTTGAGCCTTCTGGATAGTTCTAAACAGTGCTGGCCAGTGACCAGTCTGCTTTCCAAATCTGGGTGAGAGTGGAGTCCCATGTTGGCCTGGGCTTGGTTGGCAGTGGTGTTGTGCCATTGCCGTCTGTGCGCTAAGGAGGTGTAGAGCATGTCAACCATTGTCCTGCATGAAAGCGTTAGTGCTGAGTTTAAGCATGGTGTGTGGTGGAGGAGATGGAAACTAGTTTGTATTTTTATGTCTTTGGAGACAGAATCTTGCTCTGTCTCCCAGACCATTATGCCTGGCTAGTTTTTTTTTTTCTTTTTCTTTTTTTGTGGAGATGGAATCTCCCTGTATTGCCCAGGCTGTTCTTGAACTGCTGGGCTCAAGCAATCCTTCTGCATCGATCTTCCAAAGTGTTGAGACTGCAGGCGTGAGCCGTTGCGCCCAGCCACAGACTAGTTTTTAAAGCTGATCAAGGGCTTGGTCAGTTCATGTTGGACAAGGGGTTGGTGGAGCCATGACATTCAGCCTTCCCACGCAGTGTCTCCTTCGCAAGTGTTCTGGAAGGAGCCAAAGGGGCCACCAGACCCCCTTGAACTGCTCTGTCCCCCAAAGACCTCCCTTGCACCCACAAAGGACCCATTGTCCTCACGCAGGCATCTTTGTCCTGAGCCGCCCTCTGCAGCTGTCACAACACTGGAATCCGCTCGCTTTTCCCTGGGATAGTTTTGTATTACCGGAACTGGGTCCGAGATTTGCACATCACACCCCCTGCCCCGGGTCCCCCCAGGCCAAACACAGGGCACTCTGAGTCCCAGGCCCACTGAGTTCCAGCTGATGTGTACTGTGGGCTTCCCAAGCCTTCTTTGGTCCTGGGCACACCTGCTTTGCTGTGAGACTCTTGTCCTGGATTCTCCCCTGCCTACAGGTCCTGGAAATGTCCAGGAGCTGGGAATTGGGGCCAAACAGATCATCCTGTGTCTTTCTTCCCTGATTCTCTAGAGCAAATGGCAAATGTTTTGGTTTTAAATCAGAGACAGTGGACCTCATAGTCTTTGCACGTATCCCTTGGTCTTGGTCTCTAGCTGTTTTCCTTTTTCATTTTGAAACCTGGGGATCTGTTGCCAGGCTGGGAAGCCTGGAGCCCCATCACGGGTAATCTCTTGCATGCTGTAGCTTCTCGACCGCAACCCACAATTGTGGTCTAACTCGCCCTTTTTTTTCACCTCCTGTTCTCTCTCCAGCCTTGCAGCTTCAGAACTGCTGATCCCGATTATGCTGTGCAAGGGGTGTTTGTTCCATGGTCACACTGTCTCTATGAGGCAGCAACGTCTAGTAGTGTTATCCCCATTGAAGGGACAGAGATACCAAGGCAGGAGAAGGGCAGGTGCTGGCCTAAGGCACACAGATGGAGATACACATGGTCACGCATACCTGGGAAAGCTTAGCAGCACTCCTGGCTCTCTGCAGGAGTTCATAGAACCCCGCACTGTGTGGAGTCGCTGTGTGACGCTCAAACCAGGAAGTGCTGACGGACTCTTCCCTTCTCTGTCTCTCCAGAGTCTGCCTGAGGCACATTTGTGGGACTCTAGCAAGGAAGACTCTGGTTTGCAGAACATCTCCAACGTAGGCAGAGCGCCAGTCTAAGCCTGTAGAGACTAGATAAGGGCAATTGGAAGATGTCTTCCTTCCCTCCCTTTGTGCCCCCTCCCCAAACTATAAAGTGATGGAATAGGAATCTTTGTGTCATCTGCATGATGACTGCTGGGATGCCTGTGAATTAGTTACTTCTTCCTTATTTCCTGAACCCAGGGTCACTGCTTAAATTGAACAAATGATGCATCACAAAACTACAAGGGGACTCTTCAAATTCACGGTCGGTGCAGATCTGCATGTAATTGTATTGTAAGAGTTGTCCAGCAGATGGCAGGAAAGTGTTGTGAAACAGAGGTGCCTGGTGACCTGCGTTGCACCTTTGTGAGTTAGCAGAGACCAGGCTTCACACACCGGACTTAGTGCAGTCACTACCAAGCTGAGGCCACAGCAGAACGACCACTGCGTTTTGCATGACCTAGGGGCTCCGTGCTGGCCTGGCTGCACCAGAGCCCTTTCAAAACATACGATTTAGTTCAGGGCTCACATTGGCCAATGTCTGGTTTTGTTTGGCCAACAAGGTAAGAATGGTTTTAAAATTTTTGAATTAATGAAAAAAAAATAAAAAGAATATAATATTTTGTGAAAGATAAAACTCACATGAAATTCAAATTCCGGGGTTTGTAAATGAGGTTTTGTTGGACGTATGTGCGCTCATTTGTTCAGCGTTGTTGCTGCTGCTTCTAGTTGAGAAGCCGCGGTAGACACCGTGTGGCTGCAGAGCCTAGAATATTTACCGTCTGGTCCTTTGCAGAAACATGTGCCAAGTCCTGGATCGCTCCTTTGGTACTTCATCAGCTGCAAACCCTCTCGGTATTTTTGTGTGTTTTGGAAGTAAGAAGAGAGCAAGCAAGGGCTGACATTGAATGGGAAGACACAGTGGCTAGGAGAAGGTGGTTATGAGCTCTCTAATTCCAGTCCACAGCACCCTGTCTAGAGGGTGCAGGCCTTGGCAGACACGATTCCCCTCAGCCCCAGGACTAGCTGCAGTACCTGTGGCCCAGTCTTCAATGGTGCGTCTGGCTTCAGCATCTCTACTTGTCTGAGGGTCCTAGTCTGTGCACCGACTTTGATTCCTGCACCTAGCAGAATAATGCTTCCAGATTTTCAAACTCCTTCGGTGACAATTTGAGCATCTGCTAATGTCTTAGCCCTGTCTTAAATTCCAGCTGATTTTCAACACTGTGTAAGGGAACCCCTTCATGTCCCTCGGATAGGGTAATGTTGACATTAGACAAGAGCTTGCTAAACTCCAAAAACTTAAATGTGCAGCCCCTGCTTTAGCAGACCTGGGTTCTCATGGAAACATCCTCAATAGACCAACTCAAAGCAATTTCCACAGCAAGTTGATTTCCCAGACTATGTTCTGTTAAAAGAAGATATGGTTATGATATCTGATCAAATACCCAGGATTTATGAAAAAATTCAGCTGCCTCTACCTTCAAAAAAGGTCCAGAATCCAACCACCTCACTCTTCCTCTGCTGTCACCTGGCCCAAGACTCTGCCACCTCATTCCTAAGGGTTATTGCAAAAGCTTCTCAATGAGTGTCATTGCTTCCTTGGCTTCTTACAGGCTACTATCAAGAGGGCGAGCACAGTGGTCATCAAACCAGCATAAAGCTCCTCCCACTCCTGTGCTTACAATCCGCAAACCCCTCAGCTCACTGATGGCCAAGGCCCTCTGCATCTGACCCTGCATCTCTCTGACCTCTTGTGTTTGTGCCTTTTCCAGTCTGTTCCCAGTGCCCTCCTTGCTATTCCTCTGGGGCACTGGGCACACACCTGCTGAGAACTTCACACTGCCGGCTACTTCAGTCTGGAACACTCCTCCCCAGACACTCTCCTTAGCCTTTGCCCAGAGGTCCTGTCAACCCTCCATGTCGCAGCCTGTCTCCCCACCCACTGGTGCTGTGCTGTTACTTACACTGCAGCACTTATCCTCCAGCATGCTGTTGGATTTGCTTATTTATTATCTGCGATGAGAAGCCACCAGACTTTGGGGCTTTGGAGCCAAGGGGGCAGGGGTGTCACAGAGGCGTTGCCTTGTCATTGTGGCTCTGGGATTCTCCTCTTACCTCTTCTCACACATCAGTGTGGTGGATGTTGTGATGAGCCGAGAGGGAATTTCAATGTTCTAAACAACCATGAAGTTCTGAGAAGCCAGCCGGGATTAGGGCCACTTGCACTGTGGGTAGCAGGCATTCAGTACACAGCAAGGACCTGTGCGTGGACAATCCTGTGTAGTGCTGACTGCTTTTCTTTCTAGAATGTGAGCTCCACAAGGTCAGGCATGCTGTTTATTGATCTGCCCCAAATGCTTAGAGCAGTATCTGGCATGTAGCAGGTGTCCAGCACATATTTGTTGAATGAATAAATAATGACATGAATTCTTGAGAGGCAAGCCTGCCCAAGTACTAAAGTCTGGGTTGGAACCGTAGGTACTTCGTCCATTAACAAATTATCTTAAAAAGTTTGGGTATTTTTTTAATAGGGCTCCTGGCCAGGATCTGTGAGTCGGCCTCTTGAAGTGAGAGACAGATGTCTCTGATCTTCCGTTTCCGTCAGTGCAAAGAGGGCCCACTAAGACCCACTCCTCAGGGCTGCTGAACAAAGCCCCAACTGACAGGCACTGACAAAGCTCTGTAGATGCCACCCATCATGAATGTGGCTGCAGTTAAATCATGATGAGCACTGTGACCCACAAGACTGGAAAAGTACTTTGGCAACCTGATGCGGATGTTTTCAAGAAATGGATGAGAGAACACATACCCCACCGTTCTACTCTTAGTTGTTTTGTTTCATTAAAGCCTTTTTAGTTTAGCATGATAACCATGATAAGTACAATATTTTGGCAAATTTCATTTAATTTGGCACATAGAATGAAAGAAATATTAAGAAATATTACTTCCTACATGACTGTGTAGCTGGGATGATTGGAACGGAAACATTCATTGTGCATTTGAATAGTTAATTTTATTATAAGATACTAACATTGTATACATGTCTTGTGGCTTATATATAATCAGTAAATATTCTATGATTTATTCCTCTTCAGAAACATGTGGAAAGATGAGCAAAAAACAACCACAGCATGACAGGGTTAGGGAATTCTAGAAATGGAAAAGTTGTTAAAAAATGGGTTTATAGTAAAATCCAACATCTAGAGGAAGGATTTAGAAGTCTAAGCAGAAACCTTTCTGGCTGTCTGCAAAAGTCTCCCATCTTGCTAAAGTGTCGCATTTGGCATGTATTCCTGGAAAACGTTTTAGTCTTTTTCAATTAAATTCCCTACTGCTGTCCCTGTTGCCAACCTGCTGTTAACTTGCCTCCTGTTGCTGCACCTTCAGTGGTTTTCCATTTCCTTTAGGACAGACTCCAGAGAAACCCAGAATCTGGCATCAACATACCTAAGACTGTTACTTCCTTCCACCTGTCCTTCGTCCTCAATGTGAGTTCAGATTTCTGTGATGGGGAGCCACCATGCTTTGAGGCTCTGAAGCCAAGGGGGCAGGGGTGTCACAGAGGCGTTGCCTTATCATTGGGGCTCTGGGGTTCTCCTCTTACCTCTTCTCACACGTCAGCATGGTGGATGTTGCAATGAGCCAAGAGGGAATGTCAATGTTACCAAACAACCATGAACCTCTGAGAACCCAGCCAGGATTAGGGCCACTTGCACGGCGGGTAGCAGGCATTCAGTGCACAGCAAGGACCTGCGTGTGGACAATCCTGTGTAGTGTACGAATCACATTGTGTGTGTTTGTCTATTTCTTCCTGTAGCTAAATCACTGCTCACAAGTCCTTCCACAGTTACTTATTAAGTAATAGTCACCATCATTTAAGGAACTGATAAGTTCTGTCATTTCAAACTGTTCCAGAACACAGCAAATGATGAAACAGTCTTTATCATAACTCTGATCTCACATTGGGGGAAAAAACCACCCCAGCATAATAAGAAACATGTATAGGTTCATCTTATTCAAAAACAAAGATACCAAGACCTCAGTTAAAATGTTAGCACATTTTATCTTTCTTTTTTTTTTTTTTTGAGATGGAGTCTGGCATTGTTGCCCAGGCTGGAGTGCAGTGTTGTGATCTCAGCTCNGAATGCAGGATTGTGATCTCAGCTCACTGCAACCTCTACCTCTTGGGTTCAAGCAATTCTCCTGCCTTAGCCTCCTGAGTAGCTGGGATTGCAGGCATCCACCATCACCTCAGCTAATTTTTTGTATTTTTATTAGAGATGGAGTTTCACAACGTTGGCCAGGCTGGTCTTGAACTCCTGACCTCAGGTGATCCACCTGCTTCTGCCTCCGGAAATGTTGGGATTACAGGTGTGAGCCACCTTAGCTTCCATTCTTTAAAGAAGAAATAAAGGTAACAAATCAAACAAGCTATGCTCTCAAGGGTAGTTCATCCTGACCTAGAAAGGTTTGTGAACAATGCAAGGATAGTTCAACAAAAGGAAATCTGTGAACACTATTATCATGTTACTAGAGTGGAAACAAAGTAACCCTGTGATCTTCAGCTATGTGAGAAAACACATTTGAGAAGCTGTAAAACTCTTCTGCAAGCACCACTACTGAGTGCAGTGCTTGAAAAGGTAAACAGACAGGGCTCTGGCCCTTCAGTTTTTCCAAGAGGGTAAATACTTACAGGGTTAAATTAATGTTTTCTCTAAGCCCTGATTCTTAGTGACTCTGCCTAAGTCGGTAAAGAAATACCAACTCACTCTATCTTTGACTCTTTGTTTATTTATGATGGTGGCTATTAATTTTTTTTTTCTTAAATTTTAAAGATAAAAGTGCAGGCAGAGCCCATAGATATTTTCACTCCAGGCAAGAAGTGGAGTTAAAATTTCCTGAGATTCCGCCAGGCACATGCTTCTGTGCTGACGGCCAGGAGCCTCCAGGGAAGGTTAGGAGAGTGAGTGTGAGCAGGGCTGCAACCATACAACCGGTCACGCTTTGACCTTTCTCATTATGTGGACTAACTGGGGGAGTCACACAAATGGTGTTTTAATCATTGCATAAGTTATTAATTTAAACCAGACAAAATGTTCTTGGGAATTCTTCATTCTGTGAAGGGGTTTTTATAAACTTCCATGATTTTTCACCTAGTTCTCCCTTGTTTACTTTCATTGGGACATTGTAATATTTTATAATTTAGACTTTTCACCTTTGGAAATAAACCAGACTGGAAAAAAATTTTTGTCAGAATTTTGGATGCATTTAGTAAGCTGTGTAATTTATGTAATCAGGACTGCTAATTTGAGGAAGTAGGATGGTTGGAGCCCGGCCCGGGCCGGGTCAGCACTGGGCCTCCTGATCCCGTCTTAGTGAGTCCATGGCTTCCGAGCTGCATCTCGAGGTCTTGAGCCCAGTGGAATGCCGGTTTTCATGGTACCCAGCACAGAAACATGTGGCCGAAAGGGGCACATTAGAAGCCAGTTGTAGTCTTCAGACATTTAATTAGATCAGCAGATGGTTTCTGACAGGATAACTCACTGACCAGAACTGGACTCACTCGAATGGGGTGAATTTGTCTCAAAAGATGTGTGTAGTGGACGCAATTAACCATCTGGGTATTTTTATTCTTAAAAACCACCTGGGAGAGACAGCCCACCCAGTGATGAACTATTCAGCACTTACTGTCACCCACATTTTCTCTTGAATTTCTCCCATGTTCTGGAGGCTGGTTGGCTTTACAGGATTGGCAAACTCTTCCTCTGGCCACACTCTCTGAGGAGGGGTGCAGAGTGCTTGTTGGAACAGTGAGACCTTTTGCTAGGCAAGAATGAGGAAGCATGGAGTGTGATCTTTACACACCACCGAATTTCAGTCATGAGGAGATGGAGCTAATACTGTGGCAGAAAGAAGGAAGTGTGGAACTCCATGCTATTGGAGAGCCCCTGGGCCAACCAGCTCTGAAGCCGTGTTCACTTTTGGACATCGTGGTTATGTGTTTCATTTATTTTAAACCAGGCTGTGTTGGGCCTCCTCTTACAAAAACTGGAGAGGTCAGAGGTGAGAATGATTCCCCGTAATTTTTTTTTTTTTTTTTTTTTTT
>NW_016107984.1:290428-293933 GCF_001604975.1 Cebus imitator | reverse complement strand
GTAGAGACGGGGTTTCACCATGTTGACCAGGATGGTCTCGATCTCTTGACCTCGTGATCCACCCGCCTCAGCCTCCCAAAGTGCTGGGATTACAGGCTTGAGCCACCGCGCCCGGCGATTCCCCGTAATTTTAAGAGCCTAAGATTTCTTCTACTCCCTGCTAATTTGTGATGCACCCCCACTGATGGCCTTGAAGTTACAAATATTCCAAACTAACCTTTTCTTCCTTTAAATTGCTTCTTTTTAAGTATTGTTTTGAAGCCCCAGGAGCAGGTAGTAGTAATAATAATAGCAGTAGCAGTATTACTACTATTGGTAGTAGTAATAATAACAACTCTTATTGTGTGTTTCCTATTTGTTGCCAGTCTCCTAAGCATTTTATGTGTATATTTTGTAATCTCTACAGGAACACTTTGAAGCCAAGATCACCACTTCCCTATTTTACAGAAGCTGACAATCAAGGCAGGGAGAGGTGCCTAAGGCCACACTGTTAGTGACTAGAACCAGACGCAGGCACAGTTAGTCAGGTCTCAGAGACCTGCAGTTCACTGTCTCCAGAAGCACGTTTCAACTCTCTCTCTCTTTTTTTTTTCTGAGACAGAGTTTCGCTTTTGTTGCCCAGCTGGAGTGCAATGGCGCAATCTCGGCTCCCTGCAACCTCCAACTCCTGGATTCAAAAGATTCTCCTGCTTCAGCCTCCTGAGTAGCTGGGATTACACGCTCCTGCCACCACGCTTAGCTATTTTTTTTTTTTTAGTAGGCACGGGGTTTCGCTATGTTGGCCAGGCTGGTCTCAAACCCCTGACCTTAGGTGATCCACCCACCTTGGCCTCACAAAGTGCTGGGATTATAGGCATGAGCCATGGTGCCTGGCCTCAACTCTCTTTAAGCAGGGAGGTGAGTTTTATGGTGGATTTGAAATTAACATTTCATTTTTTCTTTATAATTCAAATCCTGATTATTATATGTACCCCACAAGTACTATTCTGAGAGTCTGAACTGAGGACTCATTATATATTATTAGATCCCTTGTATTTTCATTTTTATGTACTGAATCTATCATAAATGTATATTAAAATAGGTAAAATAAAACATCCCAGGACACTCGTTTATTCTATTTTGTCCTTGTAATTCCTGTAGGAGTTACTTCATGTGTTGGCATAGGATGTTATTTGAGCCTCATGCAATGGTGAGGGCTGTGTGTTCCTTTTTGCTGGTGCGATCATCATAACATGATTCACTTGGTATCTCTGCATGCCTTTTCCTCCCTCTAGAATTCTACTTTGTGTGTGTTGAGTAAACACTAAGAAAACATATTGAGTCTAGCTTGTACCCTTCCCATCAGACAGTTGTATCATGAACCAAAGGCACAACTTGGTTTCTTCAGGAGATTATTTATTCCTTATCTATTCTTTATTTGCTAAGACAAGCAAGCAAACAAACAAAAAATGAAGACAGAGAGCAGAACTGGAGGTATCCAGCAGATGCAATGATACCTCATAGGCAGATGTGGGTAACACGCCCCATGGGCACTGAGGAAGGGGAACTGTGCAGACCCCAGGCACAATTAGTGCCTGAAGCATAACTCACTGCTTACTTATATCTAGCTTATATATATAATCATACTTAGTCCCACATAATCTTTCTATATAATCATATAACTTACTGCTTACTATATCTAGATTATATATATAATCATATTAGCTCCATATAATCTTTCTATATAATCATATAATGGATGTAGTTGGAGCTGTATGGACACATTTAGTGCTGATTTATATAATCCTTCTACATAACCATATAGTAGCTTATAGTAGGAGGAATGCCTAGAGCAGTCACAGAACAGAAGCAGTACATAGGAGAACAGCCAGACCAGGACAAGAACCAAAGACCCAGGCAGTGGCGTCCCTGCCTGAAAGGGCATACACTGTATGGCAGGCTTGGAGCAAGAGCCTCCTCCTGATAAAGGAGTTGTAGTACCATGCACCCAGTTCCTGTGGAAAGTAGGCCTCAGGCCTGAGATCCTGGAAATAACCGAGGGAGATGAACCCCTCTGGTGTGAACAGTCACGGCGGCTGTACACCCTGTCAGTCTTTTCTCACTTCTGTGCTAGTTCAAATCATCCTCCCATAAATATCTTAAGAGAAGAGCACAACTCTGTCAGTTCCCACTGCATTGGCTTACAGTATCTTTCTATTAGAAACCCTTTGAAGTCTCCAGCCCCCAGGGAAGAAATGTCGTGCAAGACACCTGTTGCACACAGCCCACCTCCTTACCTTGGTGACCTAATGGGGGTGGACACCTTTTCTGTATACGACCCTCTACTACTGCATATGGCACGGCCCCCCACTGTGCATGGCCCACCTCTCTGCCCAGGCGACATAATGCGGTGGTCCCCTGGCTTATGACTCATGTGATTATGTATGCCCTATCACTAAGCCTATAGATGATGACCTAACTTACGATCCTTCCCTCTGCTTCTACCTAATAAATATAGATGCTTCTGGGCATTCGGGGCCTCACCTTTCTCTGCTCATAGGTGGCATGGCCCCTTGAGTTCAAGTGCTCTTCACCAGTTCTTCAGTGTCCTGTTTCTTTACTTCTCGGATCCTGCACCTCAGCCCAGCATAAGGGACACCCCACAACCCTGTGGGGCCAACAGCCCTACAGGCAGAGAAGAAAGCAGGGGTGGCCATCAGGGAAACCTAAGGTGCAGTGTTCCATTTTGGGCGGCTGGCGTGAGATTCTCATCTTCTTATCTGAGTGTAGTGGAGGCAGGGAGAGAGACGTCCAGAGACTGCACCATCAGTCAGAATCCAGGTAGGAGAGGGAGGTGTCTGGGGACTGCATTGTTCTCTGCCCATCATATTCACCACCCGCTATGTTCCCTGCCCACCATGTTCTCCATTCTTGATGCCAGGGTCGCCCGCAGGCCACGCCCCCTCCTGCCCGCCACGCCCCCTCCTGCCCGCCACGCCCCCTCCTGCCCTCCCTGTTCTTGGCTCACTGCGGTCTCTCTTCCTTTGCATGTCATGCTCTCTGTTCACAGCGGTGTTCCTCTGCCTGCCCTGTGTCCCCACCTCCATGCTGCCAGTCACATCCCCGCACATCGAGGGTACTCCTCAGCCTTGCACTTCGCTTCCTGCTCCCTCCCCGCACCCTCTCAGGCCACCAGTCATTAACATTGGCAAACACCCTTTTATGTAAATTAAATCCTACTCACACATACATTTCGACTCATGGAAATATTTGTCTACAATTTGGATTTATGGTAACCACTGGTTTTCACACTACTCCTAATTCAAGGAGATAATTCCTGCCAAGTGTGGTGAACAAAAACGGTGGTGAAAGGAGTTGAGGGTCTCCCAAGAAAACGCTGTCTCTTTCACAGTTTGGTGTAAGTACCGTGACCTCTGCTCTCCTGTGTGTTGTTATTTGTCCTTTGACGTCTGAGGTTTCTGAGGCTTTGCTTTAAGGATCCTTTCTATAGTTGAACCTATTTTTT
>NW_016107984.1:253672-290403 GCF_001604975.1 Cebus imitator | reverse complement strand
TTTTTTTGGAAAAAAAAAAAAAAAGAGTATTCATGACTCTGTGGTTCCAAATGATTTTTCCTGGTACATCAACATACAATCTTTTTAGTTATTGTTTTTGTTTAAAGCCATAGCAACAAAACTGAATTACAGTTGTGAGTAGCCATTTTGCAGAACTTTTAAAAACATCGATCCAAATCAGTTTGCCGTAGTACTTTATAACAGTAGGATTAAATACTCTTTGGCAAATGTTTTAATTGCTGACAAGTGCAACTTGGGGAGGTGGTTTTGAGGAGTTTTGGCGGTGTCCCGGTGCCTGCTGTCGAGCGCTGGCATGGCCTAAGGAGCTCTGGTAACCAGGAGGTGGGGGAAACCAGAGCATACTACTTGGCCCAGCCTCCTCTGAAGTTCGGAGCCTTTCCGTGCCTTTCTCCTCTTGCCTGTCAGTACATGACAAGACTCACCATGGCTGCACCCCCCAGAGTTGTGCTGAGATAAATGGAGTCAGCCGGGTGAGCCCCGGTTGAGGGGTGAGGCTCAGGAAAGGGACTCCTTCCTCATTTCCTGCTATGGTTTGAATGTCCCTCCAAAATGCATGCTGAAATTTTGTTGCCATTTTAACGATTAGAAGAGGTGGGACCTTTAGAAAGATCTGCCTTCCTGAATGGATTAACGCTGTTATCTTGGGAGTGGGGTCATTATCACAGCCATGGATTCCTTATTAAAGGGTGTTTGCCCTCCCTTCTCTGCCTTTCCTTGCCCTCTCTCATCCTCTCCTGCCTTCTCACCTTCCACCATGGGATGACTCAGCAAGAATGAGTCACCAGATACTGGAGCCTTGATTTGGACTTAGCCCCCAGACTGTAAGAGAAATTTCTCTTCTTTGCAAACTACTCAGTGTCAGGTATTTTGTTATATCAGCACAAAACAGACAGAGGCGCTTCTTCATCTCATCACGTCCCTTGCACAGACTGCTCAGGCTTCTATTCAGAATTACGTCTGTGCTGGTGCATTCAGTCCAGAAGAAGTTAATTGTTACTTGACTCAAATTTATTTTATTTTTAAAATTAACTTGCAGTAAGTGTGACCTTTTGGGAATGGGCAGTTCCACCATAATGCGGGCACAGAACTGTTCTATCTCCCCAAAGCTCCCTCTGCTGTTCCTTTATAGTCACACTGTCCCTTCACCCACAGTCCCTGGTACCCACTCCATGACCATAGTTTTGTCTTTTTGAGGATGTGATATAAATGGAATCATAGAGTATGTAACCTCAACCTCTGAGACTGGCTTCTTTTAAAATCAGCCTAATACCTTTGAGATTCAGCCAGCTTTTTGCATGGATCAGTAACTTGTCTTTTTACTGCTTGGTAGTAGTCCATTGTATAGAGCTCTAATGGATAGCCCTGGCTGAGTCATCCTCTGCGTCTCCAAGTCACTAGATGTGTCAGTGAGGTCACCCTGGTCTCTCCAGAAGAGCCCTCTTGCCAGCTGAATACCACCAAGTGGCCTCTGCAGTACCATGTGGAACAGAGAAGTCACCCAGCCAAACTTTGCCCAATTTCCCTTGCTACAGGAAAATGAGACATAAAGAAGCAGTGGCTGCTTTTACCCACTACATTTGGATTTGTCTGTTCCATGATTGTGGGTAACCAGAATGCATCCCAATGGGTATTTAAGCTTCACAGGAATAAGGATCACATCTCTTGACAACCTAAAACTTTGGATCCAGTGCTTCTCAATAAGTGTTTTTATTTTTTAAAATCAATTTCCTCTCTATGCTTGGCAAGACACACTTTATAAAATGTGTGATAGTGATGAGGACATGGAGTTATCTTGATAATTTTCTTATCTTTAAGAAAAGAAATTTTCTTATCTTTAAGAAAATTATCCAATAGCTGTCAAATACTGTTAAGTGTGTTACTCGTGGACTCCCTTGTGAGTTGTGGGGACAATAACTGGAGTCCTTCGAGGGCCTGGGAAGAGGAAGGAACATGGGAGATGCTTCGGGCAGAGTGCCAGCCTTGTTATTGGCTTGGCTTTGTCCTCCATCCCCGCACGTCCTCTTGCCTGTAGTTTTTCTGGAATGGGTGTTTTGGGGCCTTGACTTTTCCTCAATGAATCCCATCCTTCCTGGTCCTTCATCATGGTCCTCTCAGCTATCGCAGCTATCTCCCTCACAGTGCAGGGAGTGAGAGCACGGATGCTGCAGCCAAGCAGACTGACACATGAATTCTGCTTTTGTCACTTACTGGATATGTAAACCTTGAAAGGTTTTCTAAATCCCCAGAACTTCAAATTTCCCATCCATAGGACATGCATAAAGTACTCACAGGATTGTTTTGAGGATTAGGCACAGTGATGCATGTGGAGCCTCTAGCCTGGGCTGCAGGCAAGGGCCCAAGAGCTCTCTGTCTCCATGGAGCAGGGTCCTGGGACCAGGGACATGAGGAAGGAAGGAGCCCAGTCGTTTCAAGGAATGGAAGAAGGGTCAAGTAGTTGGAGCACAGAGCCTGATGGCAGAGGGACATAAAATGAGGTTTGGGAAACTCATAGGGACTTAATCAGGTGGGGTCTTGCAGCTGCATTGAGGATGCCAGTTTTTTATTCTGGGAGCAATAGTCAGCCAGGGCTGAAGGGCTGTGTTGTGGCTAGTTTTGTTCTTTTAAAATTTAGACTGCAGGGTTAGAGGTGTGCGGATTAAAGGTATGCAACAGAGGATTCACAGCAGCTTAGGCAAGAGCTGATGGTGGCTGGTACTAGGGAAGTAATGGTGAAAAAGTACAACTTAGGAGAGAAAAATCCACTAGGTTTGGGGATTGACTAGATGTCTGATGGTGCAGGTTGGGGAATGTGAAGGAAAGAGGACATGGAAGATGATTTCGGAGTTTCTGGTTTCTGCAGCTGGAGGGATGAGGTGCCACCCACTGAGATGGGAATGGAGGAAGAAAAGCAACTGGGAGTGCCATGAGGTCAGGTTTTCATATTCAGGAAGAGGGGCCTTCGGGACTTATGATGGGAGATATTGAGGAGACACATATATTCAGATTCAGAGCTCAAGATGAGGTCTATGTAGAGATGTACCTTTGGGAGTCAGCTACAGGCAGGTGGTAGATGTGTATTAGGGTAATTAATGCTTGCTTTTGAAACAAACCCTGGAAAATCTCAGTGGGTGAACATATAAAAGTTGATTCTTGCTCTCACAAAGTCTGTTGTGGGTCAGAATGTTCTCCTGAATGGCCATCTTCCAAACGGTGCCTTCAGGATCTGAGTTCCAGAACAAAGGAGTGCAGGATGTTTTATGCTGTATGCCACTTCCGTCCTTGTCCCAAGAGCTGGCACCCAGTCACGTGGCCCCAATATAACTGTAAGAGAAGCTGGAAATTACAGTCATTCTATGTGCCCCACAAGAGGAACAGAGGTCGGTGAGCATCTAGCCAGGTAATCATGGTAACGAATGTTGTTATGAATGAAAACCCCTTGGGAAGAGAAGATGGAGTTAGAAGATGAGGAGCTTATTAAGGACTGGCCTTTGAGTCATCCGTACATATACAGACAGAAAAGGGTAGACTGGCAAAGTTTTAGGAGTACCCAGAGATAGAGGAGAACAACTAAGAAAATGTGGAGTTAGTGAACCAGGAGAAGTACGAGAAAGTGAGAAGGGGTTAGAAAACCATCCACTGAAACCAGTTACATGGAGAGCATTGATGACTTGAGGGAACACACTCTCAGGGAACTAATGAAGGCAGAAATCTGTTTGGACTGCATGGAGTGTCGGTGAGATGTGAGTCAACAAAAGTGAATCAGACAGTTCTCTTGAGAAGCTTGATATTAAGTGGGAGACAGTGGGATGGTGGCTAGAAGGAACATTGCTGCTGAGGCATTTTTTGTTTGCTTTTTGCTTTTAAGATGGGAGAGATTTGAACTTGTTTAAATGTTGAAATTTCAGAGAGAGAGAGAGAGAGAGAAAGCACAAGCAAAAAATGGGAGAAGAAATCTGTGATGATTAACAATCCCTGCAAATATGAAAGGGTTAAAGCTTCAAGTACTGAATTTATCCTGTGAGCCTCCCATCTAAGCTACCTCCAGCTACATCTTCCCAGCCTTCTGCAGAAAAAGCAGAGGACTGGCCCGTCAGCCCTATAATTTTGATTACTGTTGAAATTTCTCCCATTAGACAGCACACCCTGTTCAGTGCTGCAGAGATTCATCACTTAGACCAGAACCCCCCACCAGCCCTCTAACCCAGGTGATGGAGGAGTGGGCGGGGCTGGGGGTGGGGGGGGTGGTGTCGATGTGAAGCTCAGTGGCTCCCTCTAGAGTTCAGTGAGAGTTCTGCCCAACTTTCCAGCCCATTTCTGATGATTCCCTCTGCCACCCACCCACTGTTTGAATTCAGCTTTTTAAAATAACTTGCGGTTCTTCCGCTGAGTTTTGTTCTGTTATGCCCTTGACCTAACATGAAGTTACTTCCTCTTTCTGAACACAATTCCTTTGATTTGACTCATTTCCCCCTGGTTATCTCCTCTTCATCACCCAAGAACCTGTATCCCTCCTCATTCACCCCTGTCAGCAAGAACCTGTATCCTTCCTGTGTGATTCTTTCTGCTAAGCACACTGAGATAGAAATTCCAGATTTCAAGCAAGTGACTCAGTAGCAGGCAAGACATTCTGGACAGGGGTGAGACAGGAACAGAACCAAAACATGTCTGGATAGAAAAACAAGAACATTTGAATAGGTTTTTGAAATGCATACGGTACACATTTCAGACAGTTCTAATGCCAAGAATGATGGGACACAGGACTGCTTTTTAAAGTTCATCTTTCTTGACTTCCAAGTTTGAGGACACTTTTCTGCAATCCCTCAAGTCCAGTTGGCCCTGTATTCTGGCCAATTTCTTTAAAAAATTATTTTATTAAATTTTTTTTTTTTTTTGGTAAAGACTAGTCTCACTATGTTTCCCAGGTTGATCTCATATTCCTGGGCTCAAGTGATTCTCCTGCGTTGGCCTTCAAAGTGTTGAGATTACAGGTGTGAGCCACCACACTTAGCCAATTTTTTATGAAATTTCTTGTGGAAAAAAACTCATTTATCCTCTAATCCTCGGTATGAGTTTTTTTTAAAAAAGGTTTTACATATTTAGCTTATAGTAGGGGTTTTCAATTGTGTGGTTTTATTAACATATTGTGATATGGTTTGGCTGCGTTCCCACCCAAATCTTATCTTGAATTGTAACTCCCACAATTCCCATGTGTTGTGGGAGGAACCCGCTGGGAGGTGATTGAATTATGGGGGTGGGTCTTTCATGCACTGTTTTCATGATAGCAAATGAGCCTCACGAGATCTGATGGCTTTAATAACAGGAGTTTGCCTGCCCAAGCTCTCTTCTCTTATCTGCTGCCATGTGAGACATGCCTTTCACCTTCCATCATGATTGTGAGGCCTCCAGGCCACTTGAAATTCTAAGTCCAATAAACCTCTTTCTTTTGTAAATTGCCCAGTCTTGGGTATGTTTATCAGCAGTGTGACAATGGACTAATACATATTGGGTTTTATGAGAAATCTATATTGAATATTAAAGTGATGCTAATGAGTCATAATCTTTACAGACTGGAATATGGAGTACACTCCGTGGCTTTCTAAGGGCTCTCTGTGCAGGTTTGTAAAGGTGGGATGGCTGTCTCATGCCCAACCAGTTGTTGTCGACTGGTGTGTAGCCTTGAATCTGAATTTGATCGGTGCTGTGTTTAGTGGGCTTTCTGCATTATCCTTGTTAAGATCTTTCCAAAATCAATGTCTAAGTGTTTATTTTTAAGTTGGTGTTTTATTTAACCTTCTGAAGGGTTTATTTTTAAGATCTTTTATGTTCTGACTCCATAAATGGTATACTTAGAAGACAAGGTTTCATAGAACTAAATTTTAACTACAGGTATGGTATGTCTATCAGCCTGATTTTTTCAAGACTACCCTCTATTAATATGAGATATTGTTGAGGAGGACTATTCTTCTCAATTCCGATTGATGCCAGTTATATTTCTTTTTTAAGACTGGAAACAAAACTGGCTTCCTACTGGTTTGGGAATCCTTTACTAGGCAAATCATGTGTCGCTTGGTAGAGTTTGATTGTAAAAGGCTACTTCTGACAAATTAACACACACACCTATATATGGTACATATAGTATATACATGCATGTATATGCATATTATGCACATACATGGAAACGTACAATACATGTACGTACAGATATACATTGTACACATGCATACATAAATACATACACATACAGAATACAAAGGAGACTTCTAATGTTTCTAATGTCTTTATTCCAGCAAATATTTATTAAGTAAACTACTATATGCACAAGCTAGACCCTCTGGTTATTAGGTCAGTGAGAGATTGGCTTTGAAGAGCCTGTCACCTTTGTTTCTTTCTTTTTTTTTTTTTTGAGACAGAGTCTTACTCTGTCACCACCAGGCACCAGGCTGGAGTACAGTAACATGACCGTGGCTCACTGCAACCTCCGCCTCCCGAGTTCAAGCAATTCTCCTGCCACAGCCTCCCAAGTAGCTGGGACTACAGGTGCTCACCACCACGCCCAGCTAATTTTTTATTTTTTGTATTTTTAGTAGAGACGGGGTTTCACCATGTCAGCCAGGATGATCTCGATCTCTTGACCTCATGATTCGCCGTCTTGGCCTCCCAAAGTGCTGGGATTACAGGCGTGAGCCACCATGCCCGGCCAGCCTGTTGCCTTTCTAGTCTTGGCATGTAAACAACTTATTGTTATGCAAGGTCTTGATAGGAAGAGCAGGGCAATTGTGGCTGTGGCCAGTTGGGCTTTCGTGTGAGGGGCCTGGGCCAGCTCCCCAGGTGACTCCTGATGGCACACACACTCACGCACTCACAGACACTCCCAAAGGCCCAGCATGGCAGTGTAAATCTCAGATGTGCTTGCCCTCTCTGTTTTTCCTGCTGACCACTGGTGAGTGAACTGTGGCCTCAGGGATGCCCCTTAGCAGCTGCTTGACCATGGGCAGGTCTTCACTTCTCTGCAGTTCAGTTCCCTCCTCTTCAAACTGGGAAAACCATAGTAACTACTTGATTGGGCTGATATGAGCTAACCAAATGAGTTAATTTCTATAAAGTCCTGACAACAATGATTGGCATACAGCAAATGTTGGGATGATTTTAGCTTTTGTTGTTATTATTACAGATCTGACTGAATAAGATATCTAAAGTCCAGAGGCTGGAGGAACGGGTCGGTCAGGAAGCAGTTATGGGAGAATAAAGGAAAAGCTTTCTGGAACTCCTTTAGAGCACACACAGAATAGCAGCCTGCAGCTTTTCCTGGGACTCAGCTTGGTCACCTGTCAGCCGAGGAGGGTGCTCCCCAAGGACCCCATGTGGTTGATCACCTACTTCCCTTCTGAGAAGGCCTCGTTCTGCTGGTCAGCCTCTTACCTGAACGCCCGGAAGGAAAGATGTAAGGTATAAGGTTCACTCACCTCTCGGTGAGGAGGCCTTTCCTTCAACTCAAATAATTTCATGTGGATGCCTCTGGGGGAGCCCCAACATCCCATTGATGGAATCCCACCAGCTCCATGGTGGTCAATCAAGTTCACAAATGTGGACAGGCCACAGAAGACATCCAGGCAGGTCAGCAAGCCAGCAGTGCTTAGAACTACAAAAGGCCCCCACCCAAATAGTTACTGTAGAAGGCAGAAACACATTTACACAATTTCAGCCTGCGTCTAGGGCGTTAAGGGGCCAGAGCTTTGATTAAACACAGTGTTGGTAAACACAGTGTAGGCAATGAGGAAAAAGCAGCAGTGGGAGAACAAGGGAGTATTCTTAGACCATTTCTAAATGGTCTACAGTGACCCAAATTAAAGCAAAACCCACTAGGGGTGGTGAGTCCCAAAATGGACTCCAAAATCGGAGACAGAAAAGACTCCATCCACCTGGAGAGATTCTCACAGAGCAGAGCAAGAGTAACACATGATGAAAATGGCAGGAAAGAGGGGAGGGCAGGTGGAAATAGGATTCCCTCAGGCATTTAGTGGGCAAAGATCCACTAGGTCCTCCTCAATGGTCTTACCAAGGGGCACCTAGCAGTGAAGAAAGTTAGCTGGGCATGGTGGTGGCTAATGCCTGTCATCCCAGCTACTGGTGAGGCTGAGGGGGGAGGATCGCTTGAGCCTGGGAGGTTGTGGCTGCTATGGGCTTTGATCACACCACTGCACTTCAGTCTGGGCAACAGAGTGGGGCCCTGTCTCTTAAAAAAAATCCCTGCTTGCTTGAAGCACAAGTTCAGTGAGGAATGAAAGACAATAAGCAAGTCAGGACATGTTGAATGAGAGAAAGCAGCCAGGGCTCTGGAAACCCAGAGCGAGGAAGAGGAAAAGAAGGGGCAGGGAGGAGGGAGAGAGCTGCAGTCTTAAATAAGACGGGCCGGAGGAGCCTTCTGTGCAGGAACCTTCCAGCAGAGAGCTGAAGGCATCAGGGAGCAAGAGGGGGACAACTGGGGGCTGCATTCCAAGCAGGGGGATGGTGCTGTGGAGATCCTGAGATGGTGGTAGCCTTGTGGGGAGGGCTTGAGTTTGGGGGTCCACTGTGGGTGAATGAGGGTAAGTGTCCAGCAGAGGAGGCCCATTAAGGACATCTTAGGACTCTGGGATGGAAAGGCATTGATGGATTTTCAGCAAAGATGTGGACTTTCACTTACACTTTAATAAGACCATTCCGGCTACTGTGCTGTGACTAGATTGGCGGAGGGGCCAGTAAGGGCAGAAGCAGGGAGAAGAGGGAGGATGCGCCAGGATTCCTGGAGTGACAGTGGTGGTGTGTCCTGGGCTGAGCATAAGGGAGGTGATGAGAAGTGGCTGCTCTCTAGGTTTTCCTTGAAGGCAAGTCCAGCAGGATTTGTTGACAGTGGGTTTGGATGGAGGAGAAGACGGGTAGTTGATGAGTAATGCAATTTGGATCTAAGCAACAGAAAGAAAGGCAAAGAAGATCCCAGGGGATTTTTTTTTTTTTTTTTGAGATGGAGTCTCACTCTGTCGCCCAGGCTGGAGGGCAGTGGCAATCTTGGCTCACTGCAACTTCCGCCTCCCAGGTTCAAGCGATTCCTCTGCCTCAGCCCCCTGCAAGTAGCTGGAATTACAGGCATGTGCCACCACGCCAGCCTAATTTTTGTATTTTTAGTGGAGAGGAGGTTTCACCATGTTGGCCAGGATGGTCTTGATCTCTTGACCCTTGTGATCTGCCCGTCTTAGCCTCCCAGAGTGCTGGGATTAAAGGCATTAGCTACTGCACTGGGCCTGTGGACTGTATTTTTTTTTTATTTTTTAATATATATATTTTATTGCATTTTAGATTCTAGGGTACATATGAAGAACATGCAGGATTGTTGCATAGGTACACACATGGCAATGTGGTTTGCTGCCTCCATCGCCATCACATATATCTGGCATTTCTCCCCATGTTATCCCTCCCCAACTCCCTACTCCCCACCGTCCCTTCTCTAGTCCCCCCTACAGACCTCAGTATGTGATGCTCCCTTCCCTGGTCCATGTGTTCTCATTGTTCAACACCCACCTATGGGTGAGAACATGCGGTGTTTGGTTTTCTGTACTTATGTCAGTTTGCTGAGACTGATGGTTTCCACATTCATCCATGTCCCTACAAAGGACATGAACTCATTGTTTTTGATGGCTGCATAGTATTCCATGGTGTATATGTGCCACATTTTCTCTGTCCAGTCTAGCATCAATGGGCATTTGGGTTGGTTCCAAGTCTTTGCTGTTGTAAACAGTGCTGCAATGAACATTCATGTGCATGTGTCCTTATAATAGAACTATTTATAATCCTTTGGATATATACCCACTAATGGGATTGCTGGGTCAAATGGAATTTCCGTTTCTAGGCTCTTGAGGAATTGCCACACTGCCTTCCACATGGTTGAACTAATTTACAATCCCACCAACAGCGTAAAAGTGTTCCTATTTCTCCACATCCTCTCCATCATCTGTTTTCTCCATATTTTTTTTGGTTTGTTTTTTTGATATAGAGTTTCACTCTTGTTACCCAGGCTGGAGTGCAATGGCACGATCTCAGCTCACTGCACCCTCCACCTCCTGGGTTTAAGCAATTCTCCTGGCTCAGCCTCCTGAGTAGCTGGGACTACAGGCGTGCACCACCATACCCAGCTAATTTTTGTATTTTTAGTAGAGACGGGTTTCACCATGTTGACCAGGATGGTCTTGATCTCTTGACCTCATGATCCACCTGCCTCGGCCTCCCAAAGTGCTGGGATTACAGGTGTGAGCCACCGCACCTGGCTCCGGATTTTTTAATGATCACCATTCTAACTGGCATGAGATGGTGTCTCAATGTAGTTTTGATTTGCATTACTAGAGTGACCAGTGATTTTGAGCACTTTTTCATGTGTTTGTTGGCCTCATATATGTCTTCTTTTGAAGAGTGTCTGTTCATATGCTTTGCCCACTTTTTAATGGGTTTGTTTGTTTTTTTCTTGTAAATCTGTTTTAATTATTTGTAGATTTTGGATATAAGTCTTTGTCAGATGGGTAGATTGCAAAAATATTTTCACATTCTCTTGGTTGCTGGTTCACCCTAATGATTGTTTCTTTTGCTGTGCAGAAGCTCTGGAGTTTAATTAGATCCCATTTGTCTATTTTGGCTTTTGTTGCCAATGCTTTTGGTGTTTCAGCCATGAAGTCCTTATGCCTATGTCCTGAATGGTTTTGCCTAGGTTTTCTTCTAGGGTTCTTATGGTGTTAGGTCTTATGTTTAAGTCTTTAATCCATCTGGAGTCAATTTTAGTGTAAGGTGTCAAGAAGGGGTCCAGTTTTAGCTTTCTGCATGGCCAGTTTTCCCAACACCATTTATTAAACAGGGAATCCTTTCCCCATTGCTTGTTTTTGTCGGGTTTGTCAAAGATCAGATGGTTGTAGATGTGTGGCATTGCCTCCGAGACCTCTGTTCTGTTCCATTGGTTTATATCTCTTTTTGGTACAAGTAACATGCTGTTTCGATTACTGTAGCCTTGTAGTATAGTTTGAAGCCAGGTAGTGTGATGCCTCTGGCTTTGTTCTTTTTGCTTAGAATTGACTTGGCTATGCGGGCTCTCTTTTGGTTTCATATGAAGTTTAAGGTGGTTTTTTCCAGTTCTGTGAAGAAGGTCATTGGTAGCTTGATGGGGATAGCATTGAATCTGTAAATTACTTTGGGCAGTATGGCCATTTTCGTGATACTGATTCTTCCTAACCATGAGCATGGAATGTTTCTCCATCTGTTTGTGTCCGCTCTTATTTCGTTGAGCAGTGGTTTGTAGTTCTCCTTGAACAGGTCCTTTATATCCTTTGTTAGTTGTATTCCTAGGTATTTTTTTCTCTCTGTAGCAATTGTGAATGTCAGTTCATTCTTGATGTGGCTCTCTTTAAGTCTGTTATTGGTGTATAGGAATGCTACTTCCAATACTATATTGAATAGGAGTGGTGAGAGAGGGCATCCTTGTCTAGTGCCAGATTTCAAAGGGAATGCTTCCAGTTTTTGCCCATTCAGTATGATACTTGCTGTGGGTTTGTTGTAGATAGCTTTTATTATTTTAAGATACGTTCTGTTGATAGCTAGTTTATTAAGAGTTGTTAGCATAAAGCGCTGTTGAATTTTGTCGAAGGCCTTCTCTGCATCTATTGAGATAATCATGTGTTTTTTGGCTTTTGTTCTGTTTACGTGGTGAATACATTGATAGACTTGCACATGTTGAACTGCCTTGCATCTCTTGGATGAAGCCTACTTGATCGGATAAGCTTTTTGATGTGCTGCAGTTGGTTTGCCAGTATTTTATTGAAGATTTTTGCATCTCAGTTTATCATAGATATTGGCCTGAAGTTTTCTTTTCTTGTTGAATCTCTGCCGGGTTTTGGTATCAGAATGATGTTGGTCTCATAAAAAAGATTTGGGGAGGCTTCTCTCTTTTTGTATTGTTTGGAATAGTTTCAGAAGGAATGGTACCAGCTCCTCTTTGTATGTCTGGTAGAATTCGGCTGTGAACCCATCTGGACCTGGGTTTTTTTTGGTTGGTAGGCTATTAATTGCTGCCTCAACTTCAGCCCTTATTATTGGTCTATTCAGGGTTTCAACTTCTTCCTGGTTTAGGCTTGGGAGGGTGCAAGTGTCCAGGAATTTATACATTTTTTCCAGGTTTACTGGTTTATGTGCATAGAGTTGTTCATAATAATCTCTGATGGTGGTTTGTATTTCTGTGAAATCTGTGGTGATATCCCCTTTATCATTTTTTATTGCATCTATGTGATTATTCTCTCTTTTCTTTTTTATTAATCTTGCTAGTGGTCTATTTTGTTGATCTTTTCAAAAAATCAGCTCCTGGATTTATTGATTTTTTGAAGAGTTTTTTTGTCTCTATCTACTTCATTTCTGCTCTGATCTTAGTTATTTCTTGTCCTCTGCTAGCCTTTGAGTTTTCTTGATCTTGCTTCTCTAGTTCTTTCAATTTTGATGGTAGGGTGTCGATTTTAGATCTTTCCTTGCTTCTCATGTGGGCATTTATTGATATAAATTTTCCTCTAGACACTGCTTTAAATGTGTCCCAGAGATTCTAGTATATTATGTCTACATTCTTGTTGGTTTTGAAGAATATCTTTATTTCTGCCTTCATTTCATTGTTTATCCAGTCAACATTCAAGAGCCAGTTGTTCAGTTTCCATTAAGTTATGCAGTTCTGAGTTAGTTTCTGAGTTCTCTGTTCTAATTTGATTGCACTATGGTCTGAGAGACTGTTTGTTGTGATTTCCGTTCTTTGCATTTGCTGAGGAGTGATTTACTTCCAATTATGTGGTCAATATTAGATTAGGTGTGATGTGGTGCTGAGAAGAATATACTGTGGATTTGGGGTGGAGAGTTCTGTAAATGCCTATTAGGTTTGCTTGTTCTGGGTATCCTTGTTAATTTTTTGTCTCATTGATCTGTCTAATAGTGACAGTGGAGTGTTAAAGTCTCCCACTATTATTGTGTGGGCATCTAAGTCTCTGTAGGTCATTAAGAACTTGCCTTATGTATCTGGGTGCTCCTTTATTGAGCACGTATATATTTAGGATCATTAGCTCTTCTTGTTGCATTGATCCTTTTACCATTATGCAATGCCCTTCTTTGTCTCTTTTGATCTTTGTGGTTTAAGGTCTATTTTATTAGAGACTGGGATTGCCACTCCTGTTTTATTTTTGCTCTCCATTTTCTTGATAGTTCTTCCTCATCCCTTTATTTTGAGCCTATGTGTAACCTTGCATGTGAGATGGGTTTCCTGATACAGCACACCGATGGGTTTTGACTTTTTATCCAATTTGCCAGTCTGTGTCTTTTGATTGGGGCATTTAGCCCACTTACGTTTAGGGTTAATATTGTTATGTAGGAATTTGATCCTGCCATTTTGATGCTAGCTGGTTGTTTTGCTGGTTAATTGACACATTTGCTTCATTGTGTTGATGCTCTTTATCACTTGGTATGTTTTTGGAGTGGCTGGTACTCGTTGTTCCTTTCTATGTTTAGTGCTTCTTTCAGGAACTCTTATAAAGCAGGCCTGGTGGTGATGAAATCTCTGAGCAATTGCTTGTTCATAAAGGATTTTATTTCTCCTTCGCTTATGAAGCTTAGTTGGGCTGGATATGAAATTCTAGGTTAAAAGTTCTTTTCTTTAAGGATGTTGAATATTGGCCCCCACTCTCTTCTGGCTTGTAGGATTTGTGCTGAGGATATGCTGTGAGTCTGATGGGCTTCCCTTTGTTGATAACCTGAGCTTTCTCTCTGGCTTCCCTGAGCATTTTTTCCTTCATTTCAACCCTGGTGAATCTGATGATTATGTGCCTTGGGGTTGCTCTTCTTGAGGAATATCTTTGTGGTATTCTCTGGGTGTGAATGTTGGCCTGCCTTGCTAGTTTGGGAAGTTGGAGGTGAGGGAGTGGCTGGTGGCTCAGCAGGCGGCCTGGGGGCCCGGGGGCTGGCCCAGAGGGCTATTGGGAAGGTCTTAGGGCAGGATCGTGGCGCAGGGCAGCAGATGGCACACAGGGGCAGGGTGTCGGAGGCGGCCTGTGCCAATGCCCTGATCCCTTAACCCCTGCCTTCTCATGGTGGCAAAAGCAAGGCCACACCCCGCAGTGAGCCCAAGAGGTTCTGGGAGGCTGAGGAAAGGAGTGGGTGTGAGGAGTCGCGTGGGAGAGTGGGAGGCGCGGGGCTGCAGGGGCATTCGCTTCCAGCCTACGTGGGTCCCCCTGAGGATGCCAGGGTCACAGTGCACAAAGCCGCCCTCTCCCAACACCTCCAGCGGCCCAGGAGAGGCGGCAGAGTGCAGGAGGGACGCGAGGGTGAGGGGCTGAACCAGGGGCCAGGGCCTTGAGGGCGTCAACAAGGCAGCGCTTTAAGGAAAGGGCCGTGGAGTTCCAGCTGCGGCAGGACAGGAAGCCGCTGGCGGAGGTGAGATCTGTGGCCTGAAGTGAGGCCGGGTACCGAGGGCAACAGGGTGGGGGATTCAGAAAGCGGAAGAAGCTGGAGGTGAGCAGGCCCCGGGCGCCGCGAGCGTCTCGGTGACCACTGTGAGCCGATGAGGTCCACAGGGCCAGGGCCTGGCCCGGGGTGGCCCCAAAGCTGTGAGCAGGAGGAAGAAGGAAGGGCGGGGTCCGGAGCCCTCTCACCTTCCGCCTCGAGCTTGGTGCAGGCAGCGGAGAGCCCGGCCGGGAAGCCTTCCCGCCGTGGTTACTGACTCGTTTGCACAAGGACTTTTTAGGGAAGAGAGAAGCCAGGCCTACACCGTGGGCCCAGGCCCTCACACCCGCAAGCTCTCGCCCATGGGGCCCTCGTCGGGAACGCCCTCTCGACTCCCGCTGGGTTCACTCTTTCGCATTTTGCACGACTCGGCTTCCTGGAAATGGGTTCATTCACTGGTCGATTCAGAGGGACACTAGAAACGCGGTGCCCAGATCTAAGACATCCTGGCCTTTTGGAGAGGGGTAAAAAAGTACCCGCCAGAAGCCCAGTGCCTCCGGAGAGGTGGGCTTCGCAAGCAGGGACAGCTTCTGGGCCCCGGGGGCGCGCACGCCCGCTCTGGGCTTGGCCGGCAGAGGGCGCTGCGGGGCGGCCATGGAACTGCCCGGGGAGAGCGCCAGGGGTCCCAGCCCAGCCTGTCTGCCGCGCTCCGCTCGGGCCGCGCCCTCCTCCGAGCTGCCTCTCCTGCCCGACCCTGCGGCCCCATTCAACAATGGCACAGCGCGCTCCTTCCAGGGGCGGAAGCTCCCAGAGCCCTCACGTTTGCTTCTGTCTGGAGTAGCGGCAGAATTTCGATAAATTGTGTCTTTGACGGAGACTGGGAAGGTAGCCTGGCCATTGCGCAGGAGAGCTGCGGGGGGTCCAGGAGGGGAGCGCCGAGTGGGAGCAGTCTGCCCGGGCTGCGCAGCGCGTGGCGTCTGTCACAGGACGCGGGCGGGGACCCTGTATCCGGAGTCAGGGGTCCTGGCAGCTGCGGGAAAGGGAGGCAGCTCTGCCTCCACGGTTCCGCAGGGGGCCACTGTCTGCCTGGATCTTTCATCAGGTCCCAGGCAGCGGGTGAGCTCTCTACTCTGCTTCACTCTTTGGGGCAGAAGTGTGGCTGCTGATCCTGGAGTACGGAAGAAGAAAGCGTTTGTGTGATTAAAAATCTTTTTATAGTGGTAAAATACACATCACATGGAATGTACCATGTTAACCATTTTTAAGCGTACAGTTCAGTGGCATTAAGTTCATTGAACATTGCTGTGCAATCATCACCACCATTTATCCACAGAAGTCTTTTCATCTTGAAAATCTGAAACTGTATCCATTAAACAATTCCCCATTCCTCCTCCCCCCAAGCCCTGGCAACCTCTATTCTACTTTGTCTCCAGGAATTGGACTACTCTAGGCATCTCATGTAAGTGGAATGAAACAGCATCTGTCCTTTTGTGACTGGCTTATTTCAGGTAACATAACGACCTCAAGGTTTATCCATGTAGCAGCATGTGTCAGAATGACCCTCCTTTTTAAGGCTGAATAATATTCCATTGCATGTCTATATCACAGTTTGCTTATCTGTTCATGCATCGATGGACACTGGGTTGTTTCTACCTCTTGGGTGTTGTGAACGATGCCACCATGAACACAGGCGTATAAATGTCTGCTTGAAATCCTGCTTTCAGTTATTTTGTATATATGCCTAGAAATGGAGTTGAGTTGCTGGATCAGACGGTAATTCTGTGTTTAATATTTTGAGGAACCACCATACTGTTTTCCATAGTGACAGTTGCATGATTTTTAAGAGTGGCTTACTTTCATCACATTTTTTAAGGTAATATTTTGGACCAAATGGTTAATAAGACTGGTGACGAGGTGCAAGACTCTGGGACGATGGCCAAAAGGTGACGTTCTTTTTTGCTCTTCTTTTCTGTCTGTCCCCAGCCCATGCCCCTGCTGACAGCCCCGGGCTTGCCATCCATCTGGAAGCTAGGAGGGGCTGAGTAACCCAGCACTCTGGAGCCGGGTGCACCATTTCTTATAGTGTCTTATGAGGATGCAGAAGAAATGGCTACAGAGCAGCTGCTGAAGGAGGAGGAGGGCTCATAAACTGCTAGAATTTTGGAGGGCTTCAGCCCCTTGAGTCCTGGGACAGATAAGGGAACAAAGACTGCTGCGAGGAGAAGAATGTGGAAGAAGAGAGCTCCGAGGACGCAGAGCCCCAAAGGACGAGCTTGCCATTCTGGAGAGGAATGGCATCAGGGACCCAGGCTGCACGTGGGGACTGAGCACCGCCTGTGCATATGGACATTTCACATGTTTCCTCCGTGCGTCTTAGATGACCCTACAGCTTGGGTTTCCTCTGTTACTGAGGCTAAGTGGGACGTTTGTCTATTTAGCATTTATCTACTATGTGTTGAAAGAGGGGCGGATGGGGGAGAAGATTAGGAAACCTTTAAACGAAGCTCCAAGTAGAGCTATCTTGACAGGATTCAAAACTGCACCCTTAGATGCTTGGTGGTATAAAGGTCTTGCCAATTCTCATTACAACACACATTGCAACATGCCTTTCTTCTCGTAAATGTCTTCTGAAGGTCATTCTAGCCCCTGCCAGTCCCTCTCCCCTTGACTTTCTGCCAGTGCTCAGCTGTAAACCCGTAGAGCCGTCTGCTCTCTCCTCCTGCTCACCTGCAGCTGAGGCTGGCCAAGAAGACAGGAGAGTTACGTGATTGGTTCAAGGACCAGTGTGAGGTCTCCTGTTGGGGGGCACACAGGGCTCGGCTGGGCATGCCGTTCTGCTGTTACCATGCTCCTTCAGCCCTTCTTCCCACTGCCTCATCTCAGCCCCTGCTGGCATGCACGTCCTTCCCTAGGTTAGAAGAGGAGTCCTTCAGCTTCCTGGCCCCAAGCCCACAAATGCCCTTCCTTGCTGTTCTCAGATCTCTGAAGCAAACGCGCTGCCCTCTCGTCTGGGGATAATTCCTCCTTCTCCATCTTGACACTTACATCTCTTTCCTCTTAAGTACTTTGTTCTTTCCTTTATTTAACTTCTTACCTTCCCTCCATGTTTCTTTCTTTGACTCTTTCCCCCACAGATTATGAGCATGCACAAGCTTAAAACACCAACAGGAAAAAAAAAAAAAAAAAAAAAAAAGAAAGTGAAAATACCCTCACTGTGAAGCCTGAGTGAGGCCTGTCTCAAGTCATGGTTGAACTTCTTTCTGGCAAGAGAAGCTGGCCTGGCCTACGTCTATCCCTGTCCAGCCCCTCAGTTAGTTTGTGCAACCCGGCTCCAACTTCCCAAACTCCACAAACTGCTCTCCTGCAGGCAGGTGACAGTCACGCCTCTTGCCTGTTCTCTTTCCAGACTCTGAAGGTGTGACCTTCCTGTTCTTCTGTGACAAAGGTGGTGCTGCCCAGCAGAGTGGAAGAAGCATGTGCTTTGCGGTAAGTTCCAACAGCAGCTCCACCAGGTAAGAGTGGTGTGATTTTGGACTCATCACTGACCAGCTCTGAGACTTCTTTTTCTCATCTATGCAATGGGGAAGAGAGCAAGCAACTGCACAGAGACTTTGGGAAGACTGAAGAGGCCTTACAGACGAAGCACGTGGCACCCAGAAAGTGCTTTGCTCACAGCTTGCAGTGATAATGCTTGCGGGTCCATGGGTCCCTTGCTCTTTCTTGCAATGTCTGTTCTTCGTCAGTCTCTGCACCCACCTCCTATGTATTTTTACCCTACAAACTCTGTAGGAAATATGTGCTCCCCATGGCTCTGCTGTCTGCCAATTTTGCAGATGCTCTTTCTGAGTAACTCACACTCCAGGAATTGTAAAAATATTTTTAATTAATTAATTATTATCATTATTTTTTACCGCTGACCCTGCTTCCTGGTCTCCAGATGAACTCACCTAGCAGACAGCAGCTTTGGAATGTCCAGCAGACACAGTCAAGACGGAACTCGCTTCTTCCTGCAGCTTGCTCCTCCAGCCACTTCCAAGTCTTCACTGGTGACGCCACCTTTTGCTCCCTCACAGGGGGTCATGCTGAATGGCTTAGCTCCTTAGCCCCCATTATGGAAGCCTTTGGAATTCACTCTCCTTTAATGGGTCTCCTATTTCCCCCGTCCTCATTTATATTGGCACTTCCTTAGTTTAATTCTTTAAGATCTTGGTCTTTGCAGGAGTTATTTCCTCTTTCTGCACTGCCTTTCTCTTATCTTCCCAGCAAATCCCACCTGGTCCTCTCCTCCCCCATCCCTGCTCAACGTCCTTTCCTGGGTGAAACCTTCCTGGACTCCCCTCACCCAACACATAGCACATGGGTTCTGTCTGGCGAGTCTCCCAGCAGCAGGAGCCATCATCTCTCCAATGGCTTCTGCTCATAACACCCCTGCTGGCACCCACAGGTGTTTATGGAATTAACTCAGTGTCTAGGAAAATATGCATTTATTTCAAAAAATATGCAGTGTAACAAAAATTAGATTCAACAAAACATTGCTATGAATTTTGGCCTGTGATGGTGCCATACACAGTAATGTTATCAGAACCTCCGTCATTGGTCAAGGCTGAGGTGGAAGCTCTGTTTTGATCAGCATCTTAGACCACCAGTGATACGTCTACCTGAACAGACTGAGGAAAAGACTTTCACACACTGAAGTCCATATTCTTTCTGCTGGATGAGAATCCAGGTAGCCTCAGGCTTCTTTCTGGAAGGGGTGTGCAGTGGTGAGTGGTGAGGCAGCATCCTGACCCAGAGACCAGTTGGTTGCCCTACACTCTGACAGGGAGGTGGGACCCTGGCCACGTGAATCGCATGCCATGAACCCAGGCCCCCCCAGCCCCACTTGGCTCATGCTCCTGACACCACTTCTCTCCTCTGTGCTTTCAACCTGCAGGAAGCTTCCTGCCACCCACTGGTCACTGTGAGCTTAGTTTTCAGAGAGTCAGCCTTTTGGTGGCAAGCAGAGGGGCTGAGAGGAAAGGAGAGCCTGTTCCCTGCATTTATGGCTGCCTCTGCCTGGGACCCACACTCCTGGGGCCCTGGACTTGCCCTTCACCCTCCTCTCATTCTTGCCCCTGGTGTCCCCTCAGCTGCTCCCTGGGTTTTATCCTTGGTACTTGACATAGTTTGGCTCTGTTCACACGCACATCTCATCTTGAATTCCCACATGTTGTGGGAGGGACCTGGTGGGAAGAAATTGAATCATGAGGGGAGGTCTTTCGCATGCTGTTCTCATGAAAGTAAGTCTCATGAGATCTGATTGTATTATAAGGGGAATTTCCTTGTCCAATTTCTCCCTCTTTGCCTGCTGCCATCCATGGAAGATGTGATTTGCTTCTCCTTGCCTTCTGCCATGATTGTGAGGCTTCCTCTGCTATCTGGAACTGTAAGTCCAATAAACCTCTTTCTTTTCTAAATTGCCCAGCCTTGGGTATGTCTTTATCAACAGTGTGAAAACAGAGTAATACAGTACTTCCTCCTTATTGATTTTAAACAGTGAGAAAGTACTGGCAGGAGAATTACTGTGGAGAAGTTGTGTAATAGCACCTGTCCATCATCTTCTTGAAGTGCCTTACGCCTGGAAGGAAATGATTGGATCACGGCACCAGAACTTGGTTACCTCCAAATGATAAGGGAGTCCTAGGGGCTTGGCAGGGCAGTGAGCATGTGTGACAGCGGGTGAGGGAGAGGGGGACAAGGCTTTGGGGGGGCTGTAGCCACGGTTCTGCCAGGACAGGGCACCCCCTTGGCTGCTTCCCAGAGTTGCTGAGCCCCAGTGGGTTTCGGTTTCTCGGAGCCGCCTGCAGTCCCCACAGTTGCATGGCATTCTGCCTCCATGGCAACCTCAGCCTCACTCTGGGCCCCACGGGTCATTAGCTGAGAACGTGAAGGCAACAGGGGAGAACTGCATCCTTACATTTTGTTTTGTTTTGTATTTTGCCAGGGGCACTTATCTTGGTGGGATAAGGGCCTGCTCTTTTGCTCTCTCAACTGACTTCTTAGGGGATACCCGCGCCCTTTCTCCCTGTTTCTGCCCCAAAAGTCGCTTCTGTCCTTCGGCAGGGCTGCGCTGTCCTTACTGGTGCTCTGCCCGGCAGGAGCCCCTTGCGCAGCAGCTCTACTTGGCAGTCCCCCGCCGCCATCCCGGCCAAGCCCTGACTGGGTGATGGTGTCCGCCCTGGCACCCTTGGCCCAGCCCCTTTTCCACATGGCCCGCAGAGCTCTCCACCACATCCACACTGCAGGAACCTCTTGCCAGCTCCAGGCCCTGACCTTCCTGTGAAAGAGCTCAGACTCGATGGAACCTGACTGCCACCTCTGGGCACCCACCAGGCTCCCGCTCCCACTCCCGCCGCCTTCGAGAATGTTCTGTGTTCCGCCCCCATATGGAACACTCCCATCTTCCATCCTCCCCAGAACTCGCTTCCTCTGCAGAAGGGCCCTGGCCTCCTCAGGCCAGCGATCTATTTACTAGGAGTGACTCCTGCACTGACTCCTCCCGCAGCCAGAGGGCCCTGGCGGTCCCACAGCATGACTCCCCCCGGGAGCTCTTTAGGAGTGTGTGTGTGTGTGCGCATGTGTGTGTGCCTGTGTGAGCGACTGTGTGAGCGTGAGTGCCTGTGTGTGAGTGCCTGAGTGTGACTGCGTGTGTGAAGGCGAGTGCCTGGGTGTGTGCCAGTGTGTGTGAGTGCATGTGAATGTGACTGTGTGAATGTGTGTGTGAGACTGTGTGTGTGAGTGCATGTGTATGAGTGTGAGTCCCTGTGTGTGTGTATGTGTGGGTGCATGTGTGTGACTGTGCATGTGAGTGTGAGTGAATGTGTGTATGACTGAGTGCATGTAGGCAAGTGTGTGTACGTATATGACTGTGAATGTGAGTGCACAAGTGTGTGAATGTGTATTTGTATGAGTGTATGTGTGTGTGAGTGAATGTATTTGTATTAGGGCATGTGAGTGTGCATGTGAGTGAATGTGTATTTGTGAGTGCCTGTATAAGTGTGTGAGTGAATGTGTGTGCATTTGTATGTGAGTGCATGTGTGTGTGAATGTGTGTGAATGTGTAATTGTATGTGAGAGCATGTGTGTATTTGTATGTGAGTTCATGTGTGTGTCAATGTATTTGTGAGTGCATGTGTGTGTGTTAATGTGTGTATTTGTATGAGTGCATGTGTGTGTGAATGTGTATTTGTGAGTGCACGTGTGTGTGAATGTATTTGTGAGAGCATGTATGTGTGTGTTGTATGTGAGTGCATGTGTGAATCTGTGTATTTGTATGTGAGTGCATGTGTGAGTGTGTGAATATGTGTATATATGTGTGTGTGAATGTGTGTGTATTTGGATGTGAGTGCATGTGTGTGTGTGTCAAGGTGTGTGTGTGAGTGCACTTGCAGGACATTCGGGAAGTAGTTTAGGGATATAATGAAGGAGTTACTGAATGACATGGAAGGATCTCGGTTATTGAAATTGTTTGCAGAATGGACTCAGAAGTGGGCTGCTGTTGGAAGGGTGCTGGTGTGAGTGTGCAGGTTTTTATTGCTGCATAACAAATTACCACACAATGGGGAACCAACAGCTATTTATTGTTTTGCAGTTTCTTTAGGACAGAAGTTCAGGCCCAATGTGGCTGGTATCTCCATGCAGGGTCTCAGAAAGCTGTATTGTTACTTAGTTAAATTGTCTTTTGGAATGTGTCAGGTATCTAAAACACAAAGAGATGTTTTTGTGTAAACCAGTACACCGATGGACTGGGTGGGCTCCGCCTCGCCTGCCCATGTCCCTCCCCAGATGTGCAGCCCTGGCCATCTCTGCAGGCTCCGTGGCCCAAGGGTGACCCTGCTGCTGGGGCCAGGGCAGCTCCCGGGCATGGCCAGGCCAACCTCTGAAGGGACTGAATGTCACTTAGCATGACAGCCGCATTGTATCCTGTCTCAGGGCTCTCAGGAGACGGCCCAGCTCGCTCATCTGTCGTTCTGCCTTCAGCACATTCATTTCCCTGTCAAAAGAATTTCTCCAGTGCCCAAAAAATCCCCATGTCACCCCAATGCAGATAGCTACCATTATTTGAGAGGCTGTAATCTGAATGTGAGATGTGATAATAAGATTTGAGTTTAATAGAATTGGCCTTCTAGGCTTGACCTTATCTGTATTAATCAAAGCTTGACTCACACTGGCTGCTCTCAAGGACTGCAGCAAAGTCACGGCCTCTTCTTGCCCTCCTCCCCCACCCATGTCTTAGCTCCTCTCTGTCCTGACTTAGCCTCACCCAAAGTGGCCACAGGTGCCCCAGGCTCTTCTTCTTGGCAAGAAGAGAGTAGAGATGTGGGCAGAGAAGGGCAGAAATTGTGCGTGACAATGCCTTCATCCTACAAAATGTATTTCATTTCTCAAAGTCACGCTGCTCCAATGTTTTAAATGAAAGGTTTTGTAAAATTATTGACTTTAAAACGAGAGGATAGTGTGGGTTGCCAAATGTCATCTCTTTCTTAGCCTGGGCAGGGTTGGGCCACCACAGACCTCCTCTGGGTGCTTTCCAGGGAAGAATCCATGGGGACCCTGGCATGATCTCTGTGCCACTTGATGCCAAGCATTCTTCAGAACTGGGTGTAGAGGGAGAGGGGGCCACAAGGCTTCATTATCTGCGGTGCTTATAAGGGCTGGAGGCATCAGCGTCTCACCATTTCATGCCAGAGGATCAGGTGAAAGACTCGCTCTGCCCAGGTGGGTCTCTGTGAAACTCTGACCCCCTTTTCCTCTGGGCCACTTTTAGAAATTTGCATGGGCCCAGCACCTGACGTTGACGCTTAAGCAATGGCAGGGCACTGCGTATTTTCTTCCTTGTAAGGACTTGTATGAGCTTGGGTTTCACCATCATTATTGGAGAGGCACCAAGACTGCACGTACCCTGGTGAATTAATGTCTCCACAACACCTTTCATAGCAATAGTTCCCAGCTAGCATGCTTGCTTCTGCCAATACAGAGAAAAAAATATTAAGTACTTTAATGCCAATATCCCCCCACCATGGGAGAAATGAACTGTAAAAATGGCATCATTACCAACAGCTCATGTGATAGAAGGGAATGGACGTTGATTTGGGACCCAGTCCACCTTTTTAAATTTTTTTGATTAAATTTTCTTTCTCAAAAAAATTGTAATAAAATGCACATAGCATAACATTTACTATTTTCTACTGTACCATTACGTAGTAGTTGGTAGATTCACAGTGTTGTATAACCATTACCACTGTCTAGTTCCAGAATATTTTCATCTCCCCAAAAGGGAACCCCATGTGCATGAAACAGTCCCTCCCCTTTCCCTTCCCCCACCTCTCTGCCTTACAGCCCCTGGCAACCACCAGCCTGTTTTCAGTCTTTACATATTTGTCTATTTTGGACATTTTATAGAATCATATAATACACAGCCTTTGAGGTTGGGCTTCTTTCACTTAGCGTATTTTCAGTCTTTATCCCTGCTGAAGTGTGTCTATGTTGTGTCAGTGTGTGCAAACATGTATTTTGCATGTGTACCATGTCAAGATTGTACCCAAGTCTTTACATGTGTGTTTGTGTCTCTGTGTTTGTATGTGTCTCTGTGGAGCCTGTGCGTATAAGAGTGAAGTTGTGAGCTGAATTCATGTTCATGTTTAGACTGCGTTTGTGGGTATCTCTGAAGAGATGGAGGGATGACATTCCTTCACTAATTTTGTCCTTAATGTGCTTAATTTATGAAGCTGCCAGCTGCCTTCCTTCCCACTCCCTCCGCCAAGGAGAAGGCAATTTGGTCCAGCTGTCTTGCTGGAATGCACTCTGCTCTTCTTGAGCATGCTTTATTATTTTTAAAGCTTTTGGAAGGGCTTGTGAGAGAGGTGCCAGGAGTTCATTGCAGATTAATTTTAATAACAGAATTCTAGAGGGAAATGAAGTGCTATGTTTTATTGGCAAACTGTCTTCTCCATCTTTAAAGTAAACAAGACTTCATTTTCTACATTACTTAGTATATCATCCTTCCATCCCTTTTAAATTATCTTCCAGATGGACTCACGAGGTCCAATCGAACAGGCATGAAGCCCTCTCTATGTATAGATGTACATGGGGAGGGAGAAGGGGGACCTGGGGGAGGATCAGGATCCACTGAGACTCAGGCCCTCTGTGGGCCCCCGGGGCCAGCACCCTGCTGTAAACTACTGCTTGCCATCTAAACTCAAGTCAACTTGATCCAGATAAACACTGGGAGCACCCGCTTGGTTTTCATGTTAGCTAAGCCTGTGTGTGAGTGTGTGTGCATTTGTGTGTACATGAATGAAAGTAGACACTCTTACTACCAGTGGAGAACACTGATGTCTTGGCCCAAACCTGAGCTGTTTGGGCTGTGATGAGGCCCACACCAGGTTGGTGAGTCCCTGCTGCTGTCTGCCTCTCTGTCTGCTGAAGCCCCCTCAACACTGGTTTCCCAAAGTCCACATACAGCAGGTCCCTGCGTTTCTGTGACCTATGGAGGGTGGGATGCCTGCCCCCTCTCTCCTGCCCCTTCTCCTTGTGCCCAGCCCAGCTCAGCCTCCTTTGCGTCCCAGCAGGAATATTCCTCCCTCCCTCAGGCCCCCCAGGATACTCAGCTTTTACCCTTCGTGGGCCTCCTAAGAAGTTGTATTTGAATAAGTAGAGAGGAATTTTGAGTAACACGTTGTTCTGCCAAACGACATCTATAAAGCTCAGAGCCATGTGGGAGAAGTTTGTTTCACACGATTTTGGTCCACTGTGTTACTCTTAAGAGAAGGAGCTTGTCATCAAGTCTTCCACTAAACTGTCCCTTCAAGATTTCCTGGACTCCAGGGAGCCACCGTGAGTATAACTTCAATACTCCCAACTTCTCCAAAGCCCCTGTTCCCTTCTCCTCCTTCTTGTCTTTTCTCTCATTATCATGAAAACGCTCAAGCATGTTCCTTCAACTGTGGCAAATTAGTGTGTGATGGGGGGCAGCAGACCGCACAGTTGCAGAGCCACATATCACCCGCAGTTTCAGTCACCCTCCAAACTGCTGAGCGTCCTAGTGTTGGGAGTGGTGTGAGGTGCTGAGGCGCACAGAGAGGAGGAGACCCCCGCTGCCCCCGAGGGGCTCGGGTCTCAAAGGGAGGCTCAGTGAAGGCATGAATACCTACGAGGCGGGGTGTGGACCTTTGGAGGACAGTCCTGGCTGAGACTCTGCCTCCTGGGGACGACGGAACTGAAGCGGCCCTTGAAGGCTGGGTGGGATTTTGCCAGAAGCTGACGGAAGGAGAAGGGCGGCCCCTGGTGGTGGACAGAAGCACAGAGCAGAATGTGTGCCCCAGTGGGTCCGCGCAGGGGCTGCGACTGAAGGCCGGTGGGAGAGGAGGAGAAAGTGGGCAGTACCAGAGGCAAGGGGGCCGGACGACGGGAAACCCGACGTTTGGAGGTTGTCAAAATACCTGGAGCAGGCAGGGATGCAGACTGACCTTTGTGTTACGGGAAGGGAGAGCTCCATCGTATAGAGAGAGCACAGTTGCCGGCGCAGAGGCTGGAGGGCAGCCAGGAGGTCAGGGCTTCGGAGCACCCCTCGCACTCAGCTTCGCCTTTACCTGCGCTATTCCTGAACCCTGGGATGCACCATGGCTCCGCATCCGCCCCATAGGGGCGGGGCTCCTGCCCCCACGACTGAGGCCCTGCCGTCCAGCCCTGTTCTTCCTGAGCAGCCTGATGTGCATGCTGGAGTTGCCTCTTGCCTCGGTTCAGGTGGTGTCTGTGCCTTCAAAGGGTTTTGATGGACCCTCCTCCCTGTTACAGCCCAACCCCTGCCCTAGACCCATCGATGCGTGTTCCTGGGATTACGCCCCAGTGTACGCTCAGCTCGGCCACTTACCTGACGTTGACTTAAATACTGTTAGAGATGTTAACATGAGGAACGTGATCTAATCCTTTTTGTCTCTCCTAATAAACATTTCTTTCTGCATTCTATTCATAATTTTTGCTTCTCCTATTTTGATAGGTGGGAGAGTTCCACAGGTTTTTTGTTTTGTTTTGTTTTGTTTTCCAGATGGAGTCTCCCTCTGTCACCCACGCTGGAGTGCAGTGGCTCGATCTCGGCTCATTGTAACCTCCGCCTCCTGGGCTCAAGCGATTCTCCTGCCTCAGCCTCCCGAGTAGCTGGGATTACAGGCATGTGCCACCATGCCTGGCCAATACTTGTATTTTTTAGTAGAGACGGGGTTTCATCATGTTAACCAGGCTGATCTTGAACTCCTGATCTCAGGCGATCACCGCCTGGGCCTCCCAAAGTGCTGGGATTACAGGTGTGAGCCACCTTGCCCTGCCCACAGTTTTTAAAAAGATGAAAGGTGTTTTCTTTCTGTCCATACCGGTGCCATCTGTCAGGGCATCTTCAGCAGGGTGTATGGCAGGCGGTGTTAGTGTTGAGCTCATAGAGAGCCTGTGGCTGGCGTGCAGGGGCAGTTCGGAGGGGCGGGAGGCACCACGCTGGAGGCTGGGTATAGGTGCATCTCCTGCACTGCCCCCCGCGCTGCCGCCTGCACTGCCACCTGCCCATATTCCTGCCTTCTGCAGAGGCTTCAGCTTCCCCTGTGCAGAGGCCCAGCGTGGAGCCGGGGGCTTTCAGAGCTCCCACAGTCTCTACTGCTGTAGACCGGCTATTTAAGCTCCCTGTAAGACATGTGTGGAATGTGCTGGAGAACAACTAGCTGCAGTGGGAATGCCCCAGGAGAGAATGATTCTTTCCTGGAAGCCCATGTGGACGCCCTCGGCCCTGACTGCGGCAGCAGGCAGGTGGGCAGGTTTCGGAGACCCCAGCTCTGATGGACAAGGTGACAGTCGCACCGAGCGGGGCCCCAAGGCCAGGGCCCTGAGAGCTGGCTGCCCGCAGTCCATGGCATATTTGCTAGTGCCTTCCAGGCATGGAACGGTGGCAGTTTTTTTTCTGCCAAGGACTCACTTTCCAGGGAAGAAGGAGGGTGGCGGGCAGGGCGAGGCTGGGAGGCTGGCGCGGGCTTGCGCGGGGTAGGCGCTTCTGAGCCGGATGCGCTCGCTTTCTCGTCCTTCCTCCTCTTTCCTTACTTGTTTCCCCTATTGACCCGGGCACTTACTCTAGCCCAGCTCTGGTCCCCCATCACTCCACTCTGCGATAGGAGGACAGTGGAGTCCTCGGCCATGGTGGCACGCGTGTCTACGACGACTCCCACGCATGCCCGGGCTTCTGGTGCTGGCGCTCGCTCAGCAGGTGCGGTGGGGGGGTGGGTGACCGAAGGGCCTGGGCCCAAGAAGCCCTGCCTTGTGAAGACACGGGGCGCAGGGAGGCCCTCCAGTTCCCCGTCCCACTGTGAATGTCGAGAGGTGGGAGGGAGAGGTGTTTAGGGCAAAGTTTCATGTGTGGAAATAGAACCAGACGTCGCAGCAACAGGCTTGCTGTCAGACTAAGAGTGGGGGTCTGGGGTCCCTGCACGCCGAGGACAGCATGCGGAGGCTGGAGGTTCACAGGTGGAGATGTTGCCCAGGGGCCCTGGAGGCATGGCCAGTCTGGGTCTCTCCTGTGCCCCGAGGCCCAGGCAGCAGCTGGAGACACTCAGCTCCACCTTTACCTACACTATCCCTGAACTACTGGATGCACCGTGGCTCCGCATCAGCTCCACAGGGGCGGGGCTCCTGCCCCCCACAGCTGAAGCCCTGCCATCCAGCCGTGTTCTTTCTGGGCAGCCTGGTTTGCCCGCTGGAGTTGCCTCTTGCCTCGGTTCAGGTGGAGTCTGTGCCTTCAGAGGCTTTTGAAGGCCTCTCCTCCCTTGTGACTTGATGGACCCCTGCCCTAGATCCATCCCAGCCTGCATCTAGATCTGTTTCTGGTCCCAAATATCTCAGCCAAAACTCATGATTCATTTGCCTATTGTTTACTGAGAATCTGTTAGTGCCAGCTTCTGGCCTCTGTGTTATGGGGACTCAAGGAGAAGGAGCCTAGGGGTGACCTGAGGCTGTTGTAGCCCTGAGTAATCTCTTTTCCAACTTGTTCCTAAAATACACATCAAAGTACAGAAAATAGCCAAAAAGCAAGAAAAAACTGCATAGGAACAGTGTCAGCAATTGTTAGCCTTGGGAGGGATTTCCATTATCTTCAACAACAATGAGACAGTCTCAGGGCACAATTGAGGACATTTTCATTGTTAGTGGCTCAGTTGGCCAGAAGTATGTAGGTGAGAAGGGACCTGGTGGCCCAGCGGCTGTCACTGAACCCGGCAGAGCCCTGAGAGCACCTTACCCTCCCTTGCGGAAGGGACTACTGTTTGTCTAACCCGAGCCTGGGCCTTGCCTCTCTTCCTCCCTGCCGGCTTGGGTTTGCAATGTTGGGGAGGTAAGGGGGTGGACATGTGCCATTGAGTCCTGACGGTGTGGTCCCCAAAGGTGCAATGCTGCTGGGGGCGGGGAAGGAGGACTGGCGTGGCTTTTTATTCTGTGTAGCTTATTTGGTGGAACAAAACTAAGCCCCTCCCCGTATTCACAAGGGCATACCTTGACCCTAAGTGGGTCAGAGAACCTGCCTTCCTCAGCCCAGCAGACCACACACACCCAGGGAGTGTCTGTCTTCAAAGCACTGACATTAGGACTGGGGATGAACCCACTGTACTTTCTGGCTTTAGCTCTTCAACGGACATTCAGCTGGGGGACCCAGGGTGGCAAGAGGGTGAAAGTGTGCTGTGTACGTCTGTAATAAGGTTTTTACAGCGCATGGACCAATTGAATCAATGAACATCTTCTGAACTGAGTACACTGACTATAGCTGAAAATGCAATGTTTGAAAAAAAAATTTTAGGAAGAAATAAAAAAGAATTTAAAGATCCATATTTGAAGTTCTCAGCGAGCGATAAGGATAGAGATTGTTAGAGGAGCCCAGATAATGCAAAGGCAGGGGCTGAGGCACCTGAAAAGCACCCCACACATAAGGAAAGGCTTCAAAGATGCCCACCTGCAACAGCAGAGCCCAGCACTCCACAGTCGCCATAAAGGAAAGAACTGAAGCCCCACACTCTAGCGGGGCGGGCAAACTCGAATTGCTCTCCTAGAATCCACAGAAAAAGGACAAAGGGATAAAAGCAATGAAAAAAATACAATTGTCAAGGAGGCGAGTAAGAGGAGAAGCAGACTTCAAATAACATGGCCTATTGTGAGGTGGAACGAAGAATAGCTGCAAAGAAGCAATAATCAAAGACGGAATGTTTGAAAATTTTCCTGAGCTGGGAGAAAAGCATGCTTCGTCTAGAGATGGACTTACATAACGATGTATAAGGCGAATTTCCTAAAAAACAAAGCTATATCCATTAATTTATCAGTGATTACAAATAGGTAATTTAATTGACAGATTAAAAATAGGTATGGAAACATTCAATCTGAGAGCACATGCTACTCAGAAAGGAACAAACTGCTTTCAGGAGGGTGTCAGACCCATTCCCAGCAGCAAGTTGCAGAAGACTGTAGGGCGATGTCTCAGTTTTCAGAGAGATAATTTTCTTATCCCCAATTTGACTTTATACATAAAGAGAGCAGATCCATTCTTACATGCAAGGGCTTTGCAATCACGCTAAGCCTTGTGGTGGTGTAACTGAGAGAAGGATCAACCACAGGAACTCAGGAATGAGAAGGTCAGTTCACAGATGTCTACCTTGTTGTCAATTTGGGTGAAAGAGCCAGAATGTAGCATGAAGGCTGAAGATAAATAATGAACAAAAAACTGTAGGTTGGTAACCACAACATGGTTCTTTAATTCTTGATGAATGAGAAGTGTTTCTAAGCCAGGCAAGGTTCAGAAGCCAGGGATGAAAACAAAGAAAGCTCCTGGCTTTCTAAGGTTACACATCCTAATTAATACATTAGAGAACAAGGATTTTTTTTTTTTTTTTTTTTTTTTTTTTTTTTTTTTTTTTTTATTTTTTTTTTTTTTTTTTTTTTTTTTTTTTTTTTTTTTTTGTTTTTTGAGACACAGTGTGGCTCATGTTGCCCAAAGGCTGGAGTGCAATGGCGCAACCGACACATCCAAGGTTCAAGCGATTCTCTTGCCTCATTCTCCTAAGTAACTGGGGTTATAAGCATGTGCCACTATGTCAGGCCAATTTCTGTATTTTTAGTAGAGATGGGGGTTTTACCATGTTGGCCAAGCTGGTCTCAAACTCCTGGCCTCAAGTGATCCGCTCATCTCAGCCTGCCAAAGTGCTGGGATTATAGGCGTGAGCCACTGCGCCCAGCCTAGAATATTTGTTTTTCAGTTAGAAATGTATCTGGCTTCTAGTAACAGAGACCAAAAATAACAATGGCTAGAATCAGATAGACATGTTCCCTCTTCTATTAGTGAAAAGTGCGATGTGTGTCTAGGGACGACAGAGTGGCCCCACAGTTATAAGGGGCACTGACATCACCTCTCTTTATATTTTGCCAGCCTTAGCTTGCAACTTCTGTCCTCAAAGTCACCTTAGAGTCTGTGGTGGCTGCTGGACCTCCAGCCATCACATCTATATTCTCACACCTAGGAAGTGGGAGGACAGAAAAGCATGAAGGCCTCCTACCACTTACTGGTCTCCCATTTCACCTGCTTTCCTGGTTAGAAAATTGTGAATTCTAGTCACAATTTCCATTATATTGGTTTGGCCACCTCTGTCACAGGAAGCTTGCACAATATAGTTTTTCTGATTCTTTCTACCCTCGTCTATAAAAATAGGGAACTCTTCACTATTCATTATTCATGCATGCATTCATGTGTATTAAGCAGTAGGCTCGGGATTTGAGCCTACCACTAAATGCACCTGGGTAAGGTGATCAGCATGGCCCGGGATAAACAGTGGTCATCCCTATCTGTGAATGCTGAACACTGGCTGAATGATGGACTGGGTGCAAAGCACTCCATCTTTCCACTTAATGCTCTCCACAGCTCTGTGGGCTGCTGTGGTCTTAGTTGCTACATGAAGACAGCGGGCCTGCAGTAGGTGTGCCACGTGGTGATCACTGCACTGTGGGGAGACTGGCGGTGTAGACCATGGTGTCTACTGCACCTGTGCAGCCAGGTCACAGTGAGCCTCCCGCAGGCACTGCTGTGGACCCAGCAGACTTGCTGACGACGGGGATAGCTCCGTGCAGGAAGCCTCAGAACAATGCATCGCTGCAGCCCAGAGGTCTGGGCACGCCCACGAAGATTTCCCCTGTGTGTTCTGGAATGTTTAGTGTGGTTGACCTTGCTGGTGATTTATGAAGTACCTTAAAAATAGTTTTTACCTAGAAATGAAATATGCCCCTGATTCTTGTGTGTACAATGACCATTGTACTTGGGATGACTTCAGCTATAGTTGCTTGAGATCAGTATTATATTCACCCAGAATACTTAATCAAACAGTTTCCCTAACAAGTACTTAGTTTCTGAGCAGAATTTCCTCTAGTGGCACAAGGAAACCATTCATGTCTTACCCTTACTTAAGAGGTGATGGATAAAATTATCCTGATTATGAAGAAATTATTTCTCCAGTGAATAAAGTCTGCTGACCCTATTGTATAGACATCCACATTTTTCTGAGACTGACCTCACTCAGTTATGGCCACAGTGGGTGGTGGCCCTGCCTGTGCTGGGATGCCCCCCTCCCGCTATGTGGCCACTGTCCCTGCTGTGAGAATTTCCCCTCCCCCGGTCAGGCCTCATCTGGCTCTGGCCTGGACTCCTGACTCCACTCATCCACGTAGACAGGGCACTCTAATTTATGGTGTTTACATTTGTGTTTCTCATTAACCAGCATTTCTTCAGTGCAGTCTATGTCCCAAATGTCCTCAATTTTTAGGTCATTGCAGGCAGAAGGGTAGCAGCCTGTAATGCCCTTGTGGGGTCTGGGGAGTCCCTTCCTGCCTGGCAGAGGGACACACTGAGGGCCGCACCACAAGTCATTCCAGTCATTCCCAAGCTTTCTGTACAGAATCAGTTCAGAGACTGGGACAAAAAAGTGGCTAACTTCTCCGAGGGCCACTTGAAAAAAATAGATTTTATTATTTTTAAGAGCATTTTCAGGTTCACAACATAATTGAGTGAAGAGTATTTTCAGCAATATTTTTCTGACATACATGATCTCATATGATTCTCATTATAGTCTTGTGAATTAAGCATGGGAGGTATTGTCATCCTGTTTGAAAAAATTAAGAAAGTGATGTTCTGAGCACTAAGTAAGTTCGAGGATATGAAACTAGCCAGGTAAGTACTAGGATACAGGACTAGCCTGGTAAGAACTAGGATACGAGACTAGCCTGGTAACTACTAGGATTTGGGACTAGCTGGGTAAGTACTAAAATACAGGACTAGCCAGGAAAGTACTGGGATGTGGGACTAGCTGAGTAAGTACTAAGATGTGGACTAGCTGGGTAAGTACTAGGATGTGGGACTAGCTGAGTAAGTACTAAGATGTGGACTAGCCGGGTAAGTACTAGGATACGGGACTAGCTAGGTAACTACTAGGATGTGGGACTAGCCTGGTAAGTACTAGGATGTGGGACTAGCTGGGTAAGTATTAAGATGTGGACTAGCCGGGTAAGTACTAGGATGTGGGACTAGCCGGGTAAGTACTAGGATGTGGGACTAACCTGGTAAGTACTAGGATATGGGACTAACCTGGTAAGTACAAGGATTTGGGACTGGCACCAGGTCTTTCTTCTGATTCCTGGCAGTGTGCTCAATCTGTATCTGTTCACACAGGAGAGCGCAGGTAAATCATGATGCTCTGCAGGGCAGGAATTGCAGTATCTCTTCAACACACAGCACTGCAGCAGGTACAACCACAGACCCCATTACTCTGTATCTGAGGATATAGCATATGGCAGAAGGTTCCTAAGACCAGTTTTGAAGATAAAAATCTACATGTTCAAGTTGTCATGGAAGCTTGAAAGTGCCACATCTACACAGAAGGACTGATTGGTCCATGGGGGGAAATGGTTGTTATCAAACAGGGTCAAGCCAGATGCAACTGGATCTTGCATGAGGCTCACAGAATGTAGGAGTGACTTGGAAGGGATGTGTACATGCGAAGGGGAGAGGGATGAGAGTGTGAGCTGCCTTCCCGTGAGCCCAGCATGGACCAGGGATAGGTGGCAGGGCAGCTGTACAGCCCTTTGTAAAGCATGTTGGCAGGGGTCCTACTAAGCAATGCAAGGAGCAGGCAAATAGACAGATAGACAATTGCAAAATGCCACACAGCAGTGCCTGAGCTGCCACCAAATGTAGTCTTCTCACAAAACACGTGGAGGGAAATGTGCAATCCCTTTTCCAAACTTCAGAAGATTAAAAGGCAAAACACATCCAAAGTCAACAAATGGAGTCATCAGGGCGAAAGAGCTAGGGGGAAACGGGAGAACTGAAAGTGGGGATGAGAGCTAGGAATTCTGGAAAGAACACTGCTTGCCATCATGGAGAGGCTGTTGTAGTGGGTGATGAAAAGAAAACAAAAATATTAAAACCAGCAAGAAGGGCTGTGGGGAAAAATGAGGAAATAAATGAAAGTGGAAGAAAGATTTAATGAGTTCCGGGAAGAAAACACTTAGCTGGAGTGGGAGGCTAATGGGATAGGAGGTGGAAAGAAACAAGCTCTTAAGAGTTGAGAATGACTGAAATGGCTCCTGACTCAAGTTTTGAATCACAATTTTGTACGTAAAATTAAGTTACGTGCAGCCATTGCGGGCAGGATGTGCAGCCTCTCTGTTGATAATGCTGTTGGCTGCTCTGTGGATTTACAAGCATACTGGATCCAAAGTAAGTTGCCCTTTATCCCTCCGCCTGGAAGTGATTAAGCAGGACTTCTCTTTGGTCACTCTCAGCTGTGACTGAGAGAGAAGGAAAGAACTAGGGAAACAGGGGCGTCTTCCTTCGGGCAGGAATCTCAGTGGTTTAACCGGTTCACTAGAGGCAGCGCTTGGGGGCAAAGGCGGCAAGAGCACTGGAGGAGGCTCAGCCAGGAGGCAAGTGAGCAAGGGAGGAGCCTGAGGTCTCAGGGGGATGGGGTCCACAGGTGGCACAATGCCTGTTATCCTGCCAGGGGAATTACTGGTCCAGAGACACCAGGTTCAGGGCCAGGCCGGACGAGGGTGTGGACATCACACTAGGCATTTGTGTGCTATACCAAGAGGTGGGCAGAGTAAAGGCACTGGAATCAACAGAGGGCTCGGTCAGGTTGGCCTTTAGGAAAGGTCACTCTGGCAGTACTGATGCCTCTCTCCTCAGCCCTTTTAAAATCTATGTGGATTCACATTTCCTTAGTATCTTCAGGAGCCTAGGTCACAAGATACACAGTTCCCACCCATGTCCATGCAGAGGAGGGTTGCTGGGGGGATGTGTGCAGGCAGCACTGAAGGGGGAGGCATGGGATGGGGTTTCAGCTGAAGTGGGGAGCAGACAGAGGAGCAGAGAGACCCAGGGGGCATCGGCTGATACACAGCCACGCACATACCTTCTAAGTCACAAGGGTTGTGCGGAGACCATTTAGTGCCCTGCAGAAGAGCACTGTGGACCTCAGTGCAGATATCTGGCCTGGTGGTTGGGGCTCCTGGGGCTGGGCTTAGGGTGGGAATTTTAATTTTTCTTTTCTTTTTTTCTTTATTTTGAGACAGGGCCTTGCTCTGTTGCTCAGACTGGAGTGCAGTGGCACAATCTCAGTTCCCTGTAACCACTGCATCCTGGGTTCGAGCAATCTTCCTACCTCAGCCTCCTGAGTAGCTGGGACTGCAGGTGTGCACCACTACACCAGAATAATTCTTGTATTTTTTGTAGAGACGGGGTATCACCAGGTTGTCCATGCTGGCTGCAAACTCCTGGGCTCAAGCAATCCTCCAGCCTCAGCCTCCCAAAAAGCTGGGATTACAGGCGCAAGCCAGGCCAGGGGTGGGAGCTTTTAAAAAGCTTTTTATTTAGAAATAATTTTAGACTTACAGGAAAATTGCGAAGAAAGTACAGAGTTTTCACCAATACAGTATGTACATCTTAGAGACCCCCAGCACGATGATGGAAACCAAGAGATAACAGTGCAGTATCATTGAGTGAACGGCAGCCTTTGTCGGATTCCAGTGCTTTCCACACTGCGATCCTCTTTCTCTTCCAGGATCCCACCTTGCATGCACCCCTCATGTCTCCTCAGCCTTCTCCAGTCTGTAACAGTCCTCCTTTTCTCCCTTTTGTTTCATGCCCTTGAGACTTGGAAGGATGTTGCCAGTTACTAGGCAGAATGTCTCAGTCTGCGTGGGTCTGCAGTTTTCTCATGATGAGGCCGCACGCTTCTGGCAGGAGTGTCCAGAGCTGTTGTGCCCTTCTCCATAAAGGGTCGGGGAATCTGATACAGTATGGCTTGTTACTTTCTGACAAACGATCGTTTCTGTCGTAGACACTACAGTCATCTAGGTAAATCTAGGTGGTTGAACAAAGGGCAGGGTGAAAAATGTTTTCCCTCTTTTGAGAGTGGAGCTGTGAGTACCTAAGAAGCACAAACACTGTCATCCACTACCCCTTGGGTTCACAGCGGCCTCAGATTGGACCTAGCTCACCTGCTGGTAAATCTGGAACTCACTGCACAGCACTCTCCAGGTTCTTCCTGCCGTAACGGGCACTGGCCCTTGGTGAGGCAGCCTGGCCACCTCCCCCAACCCCCGGCAGGGCCTTTTGTTCCGCTCCCACTGCGTCCCCAGTGCCTGGCACACAGAGGTGCTCGGTTTGGATCTGCTCGCCGAGTGAATGTCCGAACACTCTGTGTTGAGCTGATCTCAGAGTCCCTCTAAATTCCACTCTTTGGGTCTATTTCTCTCCTCTGAATCACACACAAACACACACTCTTCTCAGTTGTAATTTTTCCTTGTTAGACTTAATTTTCTTTGCTACTAAATGAAGTTGAACTTTGTTTCCCTCAATTTGATAATCTTTGTTTTATTCCCAATTTTTTTATTGTGATAAAGTATATATCAGATAAAATTTACAATCCTAACCATTTTTATGTGTGAGTTCAGAGGTATTAAATACATTCGTAATGTTGTGCAAACATGATCACTATCCATCCACAGAGTCCTCTTCGTTTTTGGCTTGCAAAACAGTAACAGTGCTATTCTACTTTCTGTCTCTATGGCTTTGAGTACTTTTAGGACCCTGTAAGTGGAATCATGTCATCTCTGTTCTTCTTCTTCTTCTTCTT
>NW_016107984.1:243697-253604 GCF_001604975.1 Cebus imitator | reverse complement strand
TCTGTTGCCCAGGCCGGAGTGCAATAGCATGATCTTGGCTCACTGCAACCTCTGCCTCCTGGGTTCAAGCGATTCTCCTGCTTCAGCTTCCTGAGTAGCTGGGACTGCAGGCATGCACCACCATACCTGGCTAACTTTTGTATTTTTCATAGAGATGGGGTTTCAGCATGTTGGCCAGGCTGGTCTCGGACTCCTGACCTCAGGAGATCCAACTGCCTTGGCCTCCCAATGTGCTGAGATTACAGGCATGAGCCACCGTGCCTGGCCCGTCTCTGTCCTTCTGTGATGGGCTTATTTCACTAAGCGTCATGGTCTCAAGGTTCATCCATGTTGTAGCACGTTTCAGAACTTCCTTTTTGAGGCTGAATCATATTCCATTGTAGGGATATGGCACATTTTGCTTCTCCGTGATAAGCATCTGTGTTGATTCTTGGTTGCTTCCATATTTTGGCTACTGTGCACAATGCTGCTGTGAATATGGATGGGCAAGATCATCCTCTATCTTTGTAATTTCAATCAAGTGGGGTGGGAAGCAGGAGTGGCCTGCTGGCTGAGATTCCCAAAGCACATGAGAGCTTGATCAGAAGTGCATTGGTTTCATTACTTTGGGCATGGTATAACTGATCCTTGAAATAACCCCACCCAGAGGTGACCTGAACAGACCTCTGGGTCATCAGCTTCCAACAGGCCCTGTCTGGCACCCGTATTCTATGACCAAGCTCCCAGACCCTAGACACCTGGAGCCAGATGCAAGTTAGATCTCTCAGTACTGAAGAGGCCTCATCTGCCCTGCACTCTGCAGAGGGGCCTTGCCCTGGCCCTTCATGTGCGGGAGTCCAGCTGCAAGATCCCCCAAACTGCTCTTCTGTCTTCTGTAGTTTGGGTCCTTCTGAGGATGACCTACTTGTGGCATAAATCCTCCAGAGATTTTGCTTTTGTCCACACTTCCTGGGGCCCTGTTCAAACAAAGCAGCCAGGCCTTAGAGATGGCATAGGGAGTCCGAGCCAGGAGATGGGATGGGGAGACAAACAGGAACCAGAGATGACGATGATCCAGGAGAAATGGGATGTGAGTGTTTTTGTTTTAAATTTGCTCTTCAATAGTATTTTATTGTGCCCTTAACATTAGATACTTTAGGTTGTCTATGACACAGTGATACCATCATGTAGTTAATACACAGCGCAGAGAAAACTCTGTTTCAGGTCTCAAATACAATTGCCTGCAGGTGCCCGACAGTAACACACACTTAGGGAAGCAGGCAGGGCAGTCCCTCCACAAGGACAGTGATGACTGCACCCGGGTTGAATGGCCCTGTGGGAGCTCTGGCCCAGTGCGCTCCTGCCGGGTTCTGAAAAGCACGTTGACTTCAAGCCAAACACATCTGCAGGCCTGATATGGCCCAAGAGCAGTGGTTTGCTTCCTGTATTCTACCATCTAAATGTGGAGCTCTTTATTGAGCAAGATAGAGTAAAATCCAAGTCAATACCCTCTGATGGCTTCATCTTAAACTAATGGCTGCAGCTTAAATTAATGGCTTGATTTAAGGTTGACTCAGCTCAGGGTCCTGTCAACAATAAGCCACCGGTGGGATAACATCAACAGAGATTTTGAAGAAGGGGCCACGTGACCAGATTTGTTTGTAGGAGGTTCCCAGGCAGCATGCTCAGGTCTTTCCAGCCAAGGAGATGCCCTGAGGGGTTGTGCTGTTAGTCCAAGCAAAACAGGCTAAAGGTGTGATCCAGAGAGGCAGCTGGGGAGGTGGAGAGCAGAGGCCTGAAGTGCCCTCCAAGCTGTGGCCTTCAGACTTAACACTTTTGCATATTCCCCAGGAATTTTGAAAACTTTGCACATTTTAAAGATGAAACTTTAATTATTTTACCTTATATTTTATAATTGCAAGGAACGTAATTTGTATATGTATTAGTCATTTAAAGTAAACATATTACAACACTCTTTAAAAAATGTATTTAATAGAATTTAAGTACCTTGCAATCTGATACTCATTATCACCTATTTAAAAATATATTTGAGGCTGGCATGGTGGCTCAAGCCTGTAATCTCAGCACATTGGGAGGCTGAAGCAGGTGGATCGCTTGACAAGTTCAGGAGTTCAAGACCACCTTGTCCAACATGGTGAAACCCTGTCTCTATTAAAAATACAAAAATTAGCCTGCCATGGTGGCATGTGCCTGTAGTCCCAACTACTTGGGAGGCTGAGGCAGGAGAATCACTTGAATCCAGAAGGCAGAGGCTGCAGTGAGCCAAGATCATGCCATTGCACTCCAACCTAGGTGACAGAGGGAGACCGTTTCTCTAAAAAAGATGTATATATGTATGCATGTGTGTGTGTGTGTGTGTGTGTGTGTGTGTGTGTGTATAAACTTAACTCTTTAATACCTGGAAACTTACTTAACACTGTTCCTTTTTCTCCTTACATTGTATTTTCACTTTCCACCTCCCTCTTTGAATTTTATCCTAATATATTTTTTAATGGCTGAAAGCCATTTATTGATTTTTTTTTTGAGATGGAATCTTGCTCTGTTGTCCAGGCTGGAGTGTAATGGCACGATCTTGGCTCACTCCAACCTCTGCTTTCTGGGGTTAAGTGATTTGCCTGCCTCAGCCTCCTGAGTAGCTGGGATTACAGGCATGCACTACCATGCCTGGCTAATTTTTGTATTTTTTTAGTAGAGATGGGGTTTCCCCATGTTGGCCAGGGTGGTGTCAAACTCCTGACCTTAGCTTCCTGCCTCGGCCTCCCAAAGTGCCAGATTTCTTTATCAAAATTCCCTGTAGCAATAATATATATAGGGCAAAAATATGTATATAAATGAAAATAGATTTTTCAAAGTAGTTCGTATGACTACAAGGCTCTTACAACTGTTAAGAATATTTATTGTTAGTTGAATTTTTATGATTATTAGTATACAATTGATGAAAATGCCATGAATATATTATAAATATGGAGAAAGTATATAAAAGAAAATACTTTATGGTAAATTTATTTATTTAGTGTTAAAGGAGATATATGGGACATTTTTATAAATTGGTTCATGCATACAGAGATGAATATTATTTATTTTCAGTTTCTATAAATCTAAGCCTGAGAACCTTTATTCTCTTCTATAAGTAGATAAGAATGGAGTTTTGTCATAAAGATGTCCCTCAGTACTTTGAACTCTTTCCTACCTATTTGCCAAAAATCAAAGAGTAATCTATCATCAAATATTATTTTCAGTGATTTATCAGCTGACAATTTCACTAGGTTTTCCTTCAATTTTATTGAAAGCAAAGAATTGGAAACCAAGTAGTATGACAATGAGAGTCTTGAGAGCTCTTTGTGCCTGTAAAGTACTCATACGTCTCTACTCTCAAAAGAGGGAAAATATCTGTCTCCTCTTTGCTCAGCCTCCAAATTTACAAATAGGCCTATAGAGTTTACTATGGAAATGACTGTTATGACAGAAAGATAGAAGGGTTTTTTTGCTTAAACCAGAGAAACATTCTCCAGGAAACTCAAATGTCTAAAATGGATGATTCTTAGAGCACACATGGCCACCAGCTGAGGTTGTCCAATCCAATAGGTACAATGGTTTCAGGAAATTGGGAGAACAAAATCACTGTCTAGCTTTTAGGAGTTTGGAGGCCATTAGCAGAACATTTACACTTGCGTATTTTGCAAAGTGCTTCAAAAAGGTTGAGATGTTTTCATTGCTCTTTTGATTAATTTCAAACTCCAAAATGTACCTGTGGTGTCTCTAGCATCCCATACAATGCCTGAGTTGAGAGGGCTTAAGTCACAAGCTCTTTCCACTAGACAAGTGTGTGCAATATTCTTGTTTGTAGCACCAGGATTTTGAGTAAAATGCCTTCTGCCTGGATGTTCTCACACTCACTACAAGACTGCAAAGCAAGAAGCAAAGAATGCAAAGAAGAAACTGGGATGGACCCAGCAGAACTGAAATGATCTGCAGCCTTCACTCCTCTGATGAAACTTTAACGTGACCTTGCATTCTTTGGCTTTCAGGCTTTTTCTCCTCCAAATTCAACTCCCAGGAAATTAACCTCTCTGAAGGCAAAGATATGCTTCTCATAATTTTTTTTAGTACCCCAGCCATGTGGCTATAGATGAGCAGACTTTCAGCACCAGGAGATCCAATGTCAGTAATTTCATCCACTCATTCTTGCTGCACCTGCTTTGCTAAGCAATGTCCTGGGTGGTCTGAAGCACACAAAACTGAATCACACATGGACTCAAGACTCTGAAGAGCTGAAAGGAGTTGGTGTTATACATCATAAACCCAAGAGAAGAAACAAATAAATGAACCACATAGAAGGAGAGAATTGATAAAGATGAAAGTTAGAGTTAATGACATTAAAATAGTGACAGTGATAAATAAAGCCAAAAACAGTTTTTATAAAAGATAAATTAAATATACAAAAGCTGATTCTTTCAAAAGACCAATTAAATTTACAAATACCTAACAAGATTAATTAAGGAAAAGGAGAGAAAGCAAAACTAACCCAGATATAACAGAGACATTAAAAATTGTAAGTAGTATAATATGTAACTCAATGACATCAATATGAATATAAAATATATAAGAAATAGATGATTTTCTAGCAAAAATGTAAACCACTGCTATGATCTGAATGTTTGTGTCCCTTCCCAAATTTATACATTGAAGTCCTAACCGCAAAGTGATGGTATTTGGAGGTGAGGCCTTTAGGGTATGACTAGGTTATGGGAGTGTAGCCCTCATGAATGGGGTTATAGAAGAAGCCCAAGAGAGATTCCTTACCCCTTTTATCATGTGAGGACACAGCAAAAAGGTGCTGTCTATGAACCAGAAGGCAGGCCCTCACCAGACTCCAAATCTGCTGATTCCTTAATCTTGGACTCCCCAGCCTCCAGAGCTGTGAGAAACAAATTCCTATTGTTTATAAGCTACTCATTTAATGAAATTTTGACAAAGCAGTCTGAACAGACTAAAATAATCACCAAAATTAACCTAAGAAGCAGGAGATTACTAAACAGATCAAAGGTGACAGAAGAGGTGAGAAAAGTACTTTGATAGCTTTAATTAAAAAAAAATTTAAATAGATTTTGAGAGGAGCTAATTATAGTATGCCATTTCTGTTTTAAGCTGTTTTAAATTATAGAAAAAATTAAAGTTTCACAATTTGTTTTATAAGGCTACTGCAACCATAATTCCAAACCTATAACAAGACCATTTTCACTTATAACTATAGATAGAAATTCTAAATAATTAACTATACTTATCTGACAGCATATTCATAGAGTGATACAACATAAGCTGGTAGAATATTAAAAATGGAATAATTACCAGCTGGAGAGGAGGAAGAAGATTCTGAAAAAGTACTCCAAGAAATAATGGTTGAAAACTTCTAAAATTTGGTGAAGTCCAGAAACCTACAAAGCTCAAGCTGAGTGAATCCCAAATAGGATAAACCCAAAGAGATCTACACCAAGGCACACCTCAGCTAAACTTCTGAAAACTAAAGACAGAAAAGTCTTGAAAGCAACAAGAGAGAGAAACACCTTCTTACCCACAGGGAAAAACAATTCAAATGACAGTAGATTTATTAAGATCAAATCTGCAACACCAGAAAGAAGTGGCACAACAAGTGCTGAAAAAAGGGAATTGTCAACCTAGAATCTTATATTCAGTGAAAATATCCTTCAAGAATGAAGGGAAAATCAAAACATTCAAGATGAAGGAAAACTAAGAGAATTTGTTGCCGCAGCTCTCCCCCGAAAGACTAGCTATAGGAAGATCTGTAAACAGGAAATTATAAGAGGAATCTGAGAACATCAGGAAGGAAGCAAGAACATGATGAACAAAAATATGGTTAAATCCAATATTTTTTCTTCTCCTCTTAAGTTTTCTAGTCTGTTTGACAACTAAAACAAAAATTATAACTCTAATATAGTTCTAATGACATGTGAAGAGGATGTCAGTGGGATTGGTGGAATAAGGATCTCAAACCCCTCTCCTCCATAAAATTAATAAGAACACCGCTAAGAATCGTGAAAATTAACTTTTTCAGGTAGCTGGAAACCAGCAAAGCTTGTCACAATCTGGAAAGCATTTACTCAAGAAAGACATTGAGTTGTGGTAAGAACAGCAAGCTTTGTAGTGTTTTAATGAGCCCAATTTCTGTCTTCCCTGTACAGCTTGGCAGTAACCTTGAAAGCCAACAGCCCACAACAGAAGTAAAAGACAGCAGCCCAGTAGCCAGTGGAGGGGGTAGAATGGGGCTGCACCTTCTCCAAAGACCCATTCCCAGAGAATGTTTGACCTGCTGGTTATTCCCCACTCATAAGAGTTGTCTTTATTTAGTCTGACTCAGACCCTGCCCAGTGCAAATAACCTTTTCCTCAGTGACATTTGTCAAAAATAATCAGTGGTGGTTTAACATCACTGCTGCCTGAGGTGATGTTAATAGTTGGGGCAAATGACAAACTGACAAAAAAAAAAAAAAAAAAAAAAAAAAAAAAAAAAAAAACTCAAAAGGAAAAGCTAGAGGCTGAGATGTCCATCGGAGGCTTTGGAAAACTCTGACACATTCCTGGGAACCTGGAAGGCCACTTGAACGCACAGGGTCGTGCAAATGCCCAGGGCTGTGCATGTGTTCAGGGGGGAGTTGAGAAGCTCTAAGTTCACTTCTGGCTAATACTGAGGTTCTGAAGAGCAAAAAGGAGAGCCTAAGACAGAGCTGTCAACTACTTGGTTGAGTGTAGAAGGCATTTCCCAAAACATACTCAGAGTCCCTTGGCAATGACTGGGAGACTTGCATGCACAACTGTGAGCTGCCCACTGAGATAATTGAGCAGAGACTTCCGTGGTCATGTATGACAAAAAGGCAGACTCTACAGTGTTAATTCAGGAAAATACAGTGTTAATTCACTGAAACAAACAGCAGCAGAAAGAACAACAAATAGCAACAAAAAGAAATCCTGGGGAGCGGAGAGAACCTGAATTTCAGAGCAGCCATATTACATCATTTGAAATGTCCATTCAACAGTCAAAGAAACAAGAAAATATGGTCCATATATATAGGAGCACAAAGCAGTCAATAGAGAGGACCCTTGAGGAAGTCTGTACATTGTCCTTACTAAATAATACTGAAGCTGTTATATAAAGAACCAAGGAAACCATATCTAGAGAACTAAAGGAAAGTATGAGAATAATGTTTCATCAAACAGAGAATATCAACAAGAGATAGAATTATACAAATGAATCAATAGAAATTCTAGAGCTGAAAATAATAACTGAATTGAAAAAAGTTCACTAGAGAGGCTCAGTGGGAGATTTGTGCTAGTAAAAGAATCAGTGATCTTAAAGACAGGTCGCTTGAAAAGTTACAGTATAAGGCATAGAAAGAAAAAAGAATAAAGAAAAAGAAACAGAACCTAAGATACCTGTGGGACACCATCAAGCATACAGATTTGTGTAATGCAAGTCCCGGAAGGAGATGAGGGAAAGGGATAGTAAAAATACACCAAGAAATAAGGGCTAACCCCCCACATATTTGATGACAAACTTTCATCTCTACATGCAAGAAGCTCAATGAACCCCAAGTTCAAGAAACTCAGAGATCCACACCTCCGCACCTCGTAAACAAACTGGCAAAAACAAAGACAAAGAGAGAATCTTGAAAGCCAGAGAGAAGTGATTCATCACTACCTGCGATCCTCAATAAGATTAAGGGTTATTTTTTTTAAAAATCAGAAATGGGGAACAGAAGGCAATGTGATGGCATATTCAAAATGCTCAAGGAAAAAGCCTGTCAACCGTCCCCGCGGGGCGCGGAGGGCCATGTGCCCGGGTCTGCACCTGCGGCGTCCGCGCCCTGCATCCGCACGGGATGGTGAACCTGGCGGGCACCTAGTGCCCAGGCTTCTGCGGTAGAGGAGGAGAGGGCAGTGAGAGACAAGAATCTCCTCCAGGGTCAAGACCGCGATCAGCCCATCCCGTGGAAAGCGCAGTTTAACCTGGGCAATAGCAGTCGCCTGAACAGTCAATGACCCAACTCCAGTCAAAGGAAGCACCTCCTCACTGGGGAACTAGGCTGCGTTTGGGAGAGGAACGATATGCAGGCGCGTGGCTGCGGTAACGCCGACGTCCCAAGCACAAAACGACGCTGAGGCGAAGGCTGCCGGCCCGACCCTGGCTGCAGCGCCTCCTGCACTTCCTCTCCCGGGGCCTGCAGCCCTGCGGCAGCTTCTCCCGGAGCGCTTCTAACCGCGCAGCGGTGGCCTTCCAGAGACTCTTCACGGCCCTCGCTCTCGAAGATCTCTTGGAGTGGCGCCTGGCAGAATGCAGGGCCTCATTCCAGAGCCTCATTCCAGAGCGTGCAGCATGAGAACACCTACCGGGACCCCTTGCAAGGTACTGCCGTGGAGTCAGCCCCGGAGCTCTTTGCAGATGGATGGGCAGCGGGTGCCCTAGCTTGGGTGGGGAGGCCCCGCGAAGAACTCGCCTGGTGGGGTCCAGCTGCAGGGCACAGGCCAGGCCGTGGGAAGAAGACAAAGGCAGCAAGAAGAGACCTTGACTTTGACCACGTTTCCTGTTGTCGTCTTTGGCTTTGCTCAGCACTGGGCTTACCAGATGGAACACTCTCTGGCAAGAAGCTTTGTGGTTTAGAATGCAGATGTTCTTTTTAGGCAGTTAGTTTTGTTTTTATTTAGACAATATCAAGAGTAGGTCCTTAACACAACCTGTTAACCGTATTCTGATGTCTAACATTATCTAAAAACTCAGACACTTCAATTCTTATCTAACAGCAAGATTTCCAGCAATTGGCACCAGGTGCCTGCCCTCAGGTTCTATTCTAGTGGTTGTTGAATATGCTCATATACTGCATGTAAGAGCACTGTTTTAGCCAGAAATCACACTTCTCATTCTGGAGGAATTTGTTATTTCTTTTGCCACTTAAAATTAGCTGTGGTCTGCTCACTCAGGATATGAAGGGAGCTTCAGGAAGGTCCTAGGCAACCTTCTCCCTGGTTCAGTCAATAGAAACCCAATGTTAAGTCAATTCCTAAACAGAGATGCACCTACCAACTTGCTGTATGTGTTCATTCTTTACTGCTTTCAGCTTCAAGGTGTGTAACAAGTATAAATGTTTGGGTTCTCCATGAGGGAGGAGGAGGAGGAGGAGAGATAGAGTCTTCTTGCTCTGTTGCCAGACTGGAGTGCCATGGCATGATCTTGGCTCACTGCAACCTCTGACTCCCCGGTTCAAGTGATTATCCTGACTCAGCCTCTCTAGTAGCTGGGATTACAGGTATGTGCCACCACGCCCAGCTAAATTTTATATTTTTAGTAGAGATGGGATTTCACCCTGTTGGCCAGGATGGTCTCCATTTCCTGACCTCGAGATCCACCCACCTTGGCCTACCAAAATGCTGGGATTATAGGCATGAGCCACCATGCCTGGTCAGAAATTCTTACATCTACCTTCAGTGGGAGATGAGAAAGATCATTATGGCTTAGACAGTGCTGCACATATAGGTTGCTGGTTTGTTCTGAATCCATGCTCATAAAGCACTTTCCATTTTTCTACTGTAATGCAGACTCTCCAGCTCAAGGCCTTTTGATCCTGAGATCAAGACATTATGCTCCTTGAATAGTAGTGCTCTTTGACTTCAGGTGTCACATTAACACACAACTCTCCTATATTCTTTCACTAAACTTAGGATTGAGCAAGGTCTTTAACATTTTTTTTTTTTTTTTGGTTCAAATTATTGACCTGGGAATAGGGTGCTAGTTCTATGGTCAGCATTCAACATTTTTTTTAGTGGAGGTTTTTCTTTGGGCCATGTTTGCCTTCCAGTACGTTTCTGCAATATATAGTGGTAATTTTCTTTAAATTCCT
>NW_016107984.1:241543-243682 GCF_001604975.1 Cebus imitator | reverse complement strand
ATCTTCGCAAAACAATTTGCATACCTTAAATACGTTTTTTTAAAGGGTAGGTTGTCAGGTGACTAAAATATATTAGAGCCCAAGAAATCTATTCTGTTTGCATTGGATTTTTTTGAGATTTTTTGTGTTTGCAACAGTACCAAATCAAACTCTGATGTGGGAAAAAAAGTATGTCAACAACAAATTTTATATACAGCAAAATCATTATTTAAAAATGGAGGTGAAATTAAGACATTCTCAGATAAACCTAAGTGATGAAGTTTGTCTTTAGTAAACTTGCCCCCTACATAATGCTAAAGAGAGTCCTTTAGGATAAAACGAAAGGACACTAGTCAGTAGGTGAAATCCACACGAAGAAATACAAAGCATCTCAGGTAAATATAAAATATGGTATAATGTTTTTTCTTTTTTTCTCCTTGTTGATTTAAAAGTCACTGCCATAAAGTAATAATGATAAAACTGTGTTAATGGGTGCACACAAAGGTGTAATATCTATGATGATAATTGCACAATGAAAGAAATGAAGAGAATGGAGTTGTACAGAAGCAAAAGTTTTTTTTTGAGATGGAGTTTCACTCTTGTTGCCCAGGCTGGAGTGCAGTGTCATGATCTGCAGTGGCTCACTGCAACCTCTGCCTCCTAGGTTCAAGTGATTTTCCTGCCTCAGCCTCCTGAGTAGCTGGGATTACAGGTGCCCACTACCACACCCAGCTAATTTTTGTATTTTAGGTAGAGACGGGGTTTCACCATTTTGGCCAGGCTGGTCTTGAACTTCGGTCCTCAGGTGATCTGCCTGCCTCAGCCTCCCAAAGTGCTGGGATTACAGGTGTGAGCCACCACGCCTGGCCAGAAGCAAAAGTTTTTATATACCATTAAAATTAAGTTGTTATTAACTTGAACTAAACTGTTATAAGTTAGAATGAAGTATAATCCCCATGGCAACCACTAAGAAAAATAACACAAAAACAATCTTAAGGAAACACTAAGGGAATTAAAATGGTATATTAGAAAATATTTATTTAACATAAAAGATGGAGAGACAAACTTTACATGTATGTAGAGGAAATAATGACGTAATAGAGCTTGATCCAGTTTTTTTGATGTTTGATGGTTGACAGCTTCCAAGCCTCATCACTCATCCTTCTGTTTCTGCTTCACATCTGGGCAAACTGATAAGAAAGCCTGGGTTCTCCCTCCTTCAACCAGGGGAGGTTTGAACATGCAGGAACCTTCACTCTGGCCCTACCCCCAACCTCCATAAACAACCCAAGCTTTTCTCTGCCCTTTCAAGCCATTTTTGGCACTGCTTGTAAGCCATGGTGCTCTCCTCAGAAAACCTCATTATGTGAGTCATGAGCCATTTCATTTTCTCTTGGGGCGAATATGGTATCACTAGTCTTGACATCTAAATCAAATTTTGGAAGGGATCCATCCTATGCAGGGTTACCATAAACAAGTCTAGACAACGAGGGGGTAAATTGACTTATAAAGAGATAGGTGCTTATACTTCACTTGAATTGATGAAATAATGACACCATTAGACTGTGATATTATGTATATATATGTACTACTACAGCAGCCACATACACAAAAGTGACTCAAAGAGCTATACATTCAAAAACAGTATAGAGTAAAATAGAATTCTAAAAGTTCAGGTAATCTAAAGCAAAGCAAGTAAAAGAAGACAAATAAAAAACAAAACAAAAAATTCCAGTCATTTTTGATTCTGAAGTAGATTAGGGGCTGCTGTTGCTGCTCGTGTTGACCCTGGAACCGTAGCCAGACATGGGACTGGAGGATGAGTGAAAGATACTGAGCAGGTCCTGAGATCCTAAGGAGGAGAAAGAGGAAGAGGAGGAATGAGTGAATCCCCTAACAACAGTGAGAGGGCAATGCGAGTAGTTGGCGAAATGTGTAAAGGCCTGGGAGCAGCTAGAACTCTGTGACAAGTGTGTATCCTTTCAATCACACACAGAAGAGGATTGCAAGAGGAGTTCTTTGACTTCTTGCATGCAAGGGACAATTGCTTGGCTCACAAACTTTTTAACAACTTGAAATAAATGTGTGGACTTATTCACCCCAGCCTTCATCACCTGGGCATCAGGATATTTTTTCCTTATGGTTTTGAATATGCCACTT
>NW_016107984.1:200983-234119 GCF_001604975.1 Cebus imitator | reverse complement strand
AAAAAAAAAAAAAAATCAGCAAGCGTATAAAAGAACTCAATCACTCCCTCAACCAACAGTGTATGGTTAACATTTACAGAATATTCTGTCTAACAACAGCAAAACACACATTCTTTTCAGACCCACAAAGTAGGTAGCAACATGGAACATATCCTTAACCATAAACAAACTTTAACATTTTAGAAGAATCGAAATCATACAGAATACATTCGCTAATATAATGGAATCAAACTAGAAATCAATATAGAAAAATGATCAGAAAATTTCTGAGCACATGGAAACTCAACAGCATGCTTGTGAAAATCCCATGAGACAAAGAGGAAATATTAAGGGAATTAAAAAGTATACTGAACTGAGGGAAAATGAAAGTACAACATATAAAAATGTATGTGTGCACATCTAAGGCAGCGCTGAGAGCAATGTTTGTATCTCTCAACACATGCACTAGAAAAGCAGAAAGCTGAAAATCAATAATCCAAGCTCCCACCTCAAGAAGTTTGAAAACTTCAAAATGTAAACAGAAGGAAGGAAAAAATAAAGAACAGACATCAATGAGATCAACAGCAGAAAAACAATAGAAAAAAATCAATGAAACAAAAAAACCGATTATTTGAAGGCATCAATAAAATTGATAAACCTCTAGAAAGACTGGCAAAGAAAAAAAAAGAATAACTACACAAATTACAAATATCAGGAGTGGAACCTGTTTTATCAATACAGACCTGTAGACATTAATATGATGTGGGATACTATGAACAACTACACTTGCAAATTTGACACTTAGATGAAATGAACTAATTCATCAAAAAACACAAACTTCTGCAACTCAGCCAATGTGAAATAGTTATTTTGATTAGTGCTGTAACTTAAAGAAAATTGAATTTGTAATTATCTCCTAAGATGGAAATTTCTAAGCTCATATAATTTCATTGGATACTTCTACCAAACGTTTAAGGATGAATTGACACCAATTCTATACAAAAATCTTTTCCAAAAAATGTAAGGAAACTTTCCAGTTCATCTTCGTGAAGCCAGTAATACCAAAACCAGACTGGTCTCATAGCAAAACCAGACATAGTACAAAACATTAGAGAATAGAATTGGACAATTTATAAAAAGAAATATATACTATTTCAATTAGGATTTTTGTTCTAGGGATATAATGATGATTCAATATTCAAAAAGTCATCAGTGTAATTCACCATAGTAACAACCTAGAGTTGATGTGGAAAAAAGAAGTTGGCAAAATCTAATGTTTATTTATGATTAAAAACTGTCAGAAAAAAATAGAAATGGAGAACATCCTCGATTTGTTAAAGAGCATTTATTAAAAAAATTTGCTATTAGCATTATACTTAATGGTGCTTTCCTTCTAAGACAGGGAAAAGGCAAGGATGCCTGCTCTCACCACTTTTATTTAGCATTGTGCTAGAAGCTCTAGCCAGTACAATAATGCAAGAAAAGGATATAAAAGACATACGGATTTGAAAGAAGAAATAAAACCGTCTGCATTTGCAGATGACATGATTAGCTCTATAGAAAATCCCAAGGAATCTGCAAGACCCTACTAAAAACAAAGTGAATTCAGCAATGCTGTAGGAGACCCCCATGAAGGAGGGGTTGGGGTATGGACTCTCGATTGGCTGCTTTGCATGTGAAAGCTGTGTACCGTTGAGCTATTTGAGATCTTTAGGACCTGGCCAACCCTGGGAGGGGCAGCCCCTTCAGGGTCAGCAAGACTCCAGATGTCAAAACATAAGAATACAGAATATAAAAGGACATGGTTACGACATCCAGGCTTGCTGATGGCTGCTTCTTTTCAAACTGCAGGTCTCAACTGAATTGTCACCTTTTCAGAGAAAGCTTCTGGGGGACCATGCAGCCCAGATGCCCCTGCCCACCTGACTCTAAGCAGCACCCTGTTTGTTTCATTGACAGCCTTTGCATTTTTAGTTACTTGTCTGTTACACATGTGTGCCCTCTGTGAGCACAGAACCATGACTGCCTTGTTCATTGTTAAATCCCCAGGGCCTGGCAGAGGACCTTGCACATAAAGGGCACCCAATAAATATTTCTTTAATGAAAAAAACAAATGCATGAGGATCACAGAGCTTCAGTACCTTTCCAAGGTTGTACAGCTGGTAAGTAGAGAAAGCAGCAGATGAGCAGAGTTCTCTGGACTTCAGTTTTGTTTATTTTTCACTCTGACACATTATGGTGCTTCCCAAAGCCACGAGTGCATCATGAGCCAGCCTTGGTTGGCATTTAGGCTCTCTGAGAAGCTCCAGCCAAGGTACCGTCTGGTCCCACTGGGTGTGAGGGGCTGAGTCTCCTGATTTTGAGGAATGCTGTGTTGCTTTGCAGAGGGTCTGGAACTGAACTTCTGTCCCATCACCAGGGCCCCTCAGTCTCCAATGATGACCAGTCAGACTTGTGTGAAATTTCAGATTAAGCCCATTCCAAGGGCTCAAAAGATATTTGATTCTCTAGGCCTGTTAGAGTTGCCAGATTTGGCAAATAAAAACATAGGATGCTGAGCTAGATCTAAATTTCAGGTAAGCAACAAATATTTTATTAAGTAAAAGTATGTCTCAAATATTACATGGAACATATTTAGAATAAACAGTTTATCTGAAGTTCATATTTACCTGGAAATCCTGTCATTTGGCTGCCTTCCCAAAGGCATGTTCCAGGAGACCGGACTTTTGAAATAGATTCCTCAGTTGATTCCTCTCATCACCCATTTGGAAATAACTGCTAATGCCAATCAGTAATCCACTAGATGCCATTTTTGCTCAAATTTATCATTTTTATTTAATTTATGGATCTGGAGTCCTTGTCATTCATTGGCAGTGTCTCTCACTGGTACAGGAGATTGGAGAAATCACTTGTCTTCCAGGGTTTATAATTTATAGAGGAAATTCCTGATAGACAGAGATGGGGAGAACTAGCCTTGAGGACAGGCAACGGGACTTCTACCAACCGCCCTGTATGCTGTGCTCCTGCGGGAAGGTTACTGGGCTTGTCAGCCGGTAGAAGGGGGCAATATCAGAGAATGACAAGGTGATCCTGTGCTTTTTCTTATGGCGGGTGGGTAGATGACGGCCCCAACAACCAGAACTGGGGACAGAAAGAGGTGGGTCTGGGGAAGAAAGACAGTGAGATGGTTTCGGAGATGTTCATACCTCCTTTGTGCATGCAGGTGGAGACATTGACCAGGCAGGGCAGTGCTGGGTGTGCATTTGGGAGCGCAGCTGGAGCTGGTTGCATGTGTTTGGGAGTTGTCAGGGTGCTGGTGGTAGGCGACACTGGGCTGTGAGTGCAAGGGCAAGTACAGGGCCTAGGAAAGTGTGGGAACAGCCAGCTTCCTTCCCGTTTGTGCTGCTCTTTCCCTGTCCCCTCACCGGCTGCTACCCATGTACAGAGTTCCACCCAGTCCCACTGTGGGGGGCCGCCCTGGAGCCCACCCATACACTGCAACCCCAGGGCTGTATTTGAGGCAGATATGGTTGAGGGTGATCATGATGTTGGGATTATGATCTTTGAGACCTGCTCACTGCAGCTGAAACACTGCCCTAATCTTCTGCACAGTGAAGGAAGCCATAACAAGAATCTCTGTTACACATATGGAAAAATCTCTGTTACACAGTGTTACACACAGTGAAAAATGATCACATTTTTTGGATTACTGAAAGACTGCAGTCCCAGAAAAGACATATGGGATGGATAAATGAATGAGAACTTAAAGTTGTTGTCCCTCTAACCTCTAGAAATGTTGGGCAAGTTCACTTTGCCTCTCCGTGTTCTGCCTCCTTACCTATAACGGTGTAAGTGTGGTGCCTTCCTCGGAGGGCTGCTCTAAGGGTTAAATGAATGTATATGAGTACACATATATATGTATATATTGATTATGTGCATATGTGCGTATATATGTCTATGTATGTAAATTCACACACAGAGACGCATGGTGTTTAGAATAAGCTCTGAAATGTACACTTGATAAATATTAGCTATGTATATGTTGAATTGCATTAACTCATATGTAACTCTGATTCCCTCTGAATGAGGTTGTGGAATCTTTTGTGTTCTGTTCAGACCAGTGTTGAGGTAGGCAGACAGGATGGAACCCATATTTCTGCTGGGTTAGGATCAGGGCCTCCTGCCATCTGGTCTTCATTTCTTTCTGTGAGTCCAGAGCAGGATAAACTCTTAGCCTCTCTCTTACCCTCAGCGGAAAATGCCCTGGGCTGAGAAAAGGAAATACTGGTGTTTATCCACTTTCACTGGTGAAATGGGAGAGAACTCTTTGCTGTCCTTTGCTCACGGTATGTTTGAGAGTGGGCGGCGAGTGTGGCGGGTGCTGTTGTGTCCCCCAGGTTCCCCTAAGGACAGAGGCACTCTGTGCCGGAAGCTGACAGTTCTCAGCCAAATTCTTCTCTGGAGGTTGCTCTCTGGCTTGCCCAAGCTACCCACTTCCTGTGGGCAGCCCTCATCCAATAACTGGTTGATGAGAGAAGTCTACAGGCCCCAACCTTTGGCATCAAGATGGGAGAACACCAAAGAGCCACTGCAGATCCAAAAATTCTCAAAGCTGAGCTCTCTGTTGAAACCAGCTTGCAGTTCAACTTCTTCCTTTGCCCACTTTAGCTTTTCGTACCCCTTATAGATATGACTGTCAAGAGTAATTCCTAATAAACTTTCTTCATATCAATCTCAGAGCTTTAGAGACTTTTTTTTTTTTTTTGGTAATCCCAACCTATGATAATTGGTATCAGAAACGGTTCTACAAAGCACAACCTAAAATTGGGTTTTGAAGATGGACTGTCCATTGACTTCCTGGGAATGAAGACCACATCACTATTCTAAGTGTACCCAGATAGTCCCAGTGCCACATTGTGGCACATTGTTGAGATTTTCAACAGTGGTAGACTGAGATTGGGTGCTGGTATGACATCTCTGGTGGTCATCTTGGGAGTCTGGGGGCTGGAGATAGTCATTATAAGGACATTGGAATCAGGTGACCATTCCTGGAGGCCATCAACACCTTGGAAAAAAACAATGACAGTCTGAGGATGAGAACTCACCAGTGCAAGGCAAAGTGTGAAAGCCATAGGGTCTCCCTGGCTGTACATGGGGACTTTTGTTTCTTTCAGTCAAAATACAGATAAGCAGAGGAGAAAGAGAGCTCCAGAGAAAGTTTGGATTTCAGCATGTGTAGGTCTGCTCCATGAAGATGAGGGCTTTGATTGGGAAGGAGTGAGGTATTGAGTTTGGAATAAGGGTTTGTATGGACATATGTTTTTGTTTTTCTTGGGTAAATATGTGGAAGTGGAATTTTTGGGTCACATGGTAGGTTTAAGTTTAAGTTTTTCAGAAACTGCCAAATCGTTTCCCAAAGTGGTTGTGCTATTTTACATTCCTACCAGCAACGTATGAGACTGCCAGTGGCTGCATATCCCCACCCACCTTGTATTGTCAGTCTCGAACTTTAGCCATTTCAACTGCTCTGTGGTATCTCAACGTGGTTTTAATTTGTACTTCCCTAATGACTGAAAATACTGAGTGCTGTTTCATAGGCTTCCTTACCATGTGCATATCTTCTTTTGTGAAATATCTATCCAAATATTCTGTCCATTTTAAAAGGGTTGTTTGTCTTCTTGTTGAGTTGGAAGAGTTCCACTGATTCAAGTTCTTTGTCAGATGTATGACTGGAGAATATGTTCTCCCAGTGAGTAGCTTACCTCTTTTCATTTTTAAAAACTCCTATCTGTACCAGAATTTCATTTTCCTGATGGTGTGTTTTGAAGAGTAGAAGGCTTTCATTTTGGTAAAGTTCAATTACTTAGTTGTTTTTCTCTATGGTTGATGCTCTTTGTGTTCCAAGAAAACTTTTTCTATTCCTAGGTCCTAAAGATTTTTTTAATCATTCTTTATTAAATCTTCACTAATCATGTTTTTGCCCCTATGAGACCACAGTGACTTTTCTCATCAAGTTCACCAGCAGCAAATTCTTGGTTTTCTTCTTAGTAGACCCATGAGAAGCATCTGGTGCTTTCTCTCTGACATACTTTCTTTTTGTGGTTCTCAGGAAGTCACATCCTCATGGGCTTCGTCCTCCTTCCCTGGTCACGTCTCAGTATTTCAGTATTCGTTACTATCATCTCCTTTTGTCTGTGCTTTCTTTTTTTTTTTTTTTTGGTCATTTAAAGTCCCCCTAGCCTCAGACCTTGGTTCTCTTATTTATTAATACTTATATCCACTGCCTTGACAATCTCATCAGTTTCTGATAGAATCATATTTACATCTTCAGCCCAGAACTGTCTTTTAAACTCCACATTTGCACATCTGTCTTCCGCAACTCCACTAGGGTGACTTTACAAACGTTGACAAAATCATACTTTGAGTTTCCCCTTGCTCCAACCTCCTGGGCTCATAGTCTTTTCCACTTCAGTTAATACCATCTTCATCTTTCCCACGGTCAGGCCACAAGTCCTTGGAGCTATGCACCTTGACTCCTTTCTTTCACTCCTGTCCATTATCTACTCAGAAACAAATTTTGTGGGCAGATCCTCAAATCATGCCCAGGATACGGTCCTTCTCACCATTTCTGCAGCTCTCCCTGAGCTTACCCAGGACTGCATCACCTTTCCCTGGATCACTGCAGCGGCCTCTTCATGGTCCCCCTTGCCTTTACTCTTGTCCCTGTGTAGCTACTGCCAACACAGCAGGTAGCCTGGTCCTTGAAATGTAGATGATACGATGTCACTACACACATCAAAACCCTGCAGAGGTTCCCCATGTAATTGGAGTAAAACCCGCAGATCTTACAAAAACCAACAAGGCCTCTGTGGTCTGATGCCCTGTCCCATCCCTGAACTCACCTTTTTTTTGTTCAGCTCCACTGCAGCCATACTATACTGGCCATCTTGCTGTTTCTCCAAAGTGCAAGGCACATTCCTGCCTTGGACATTAAAAAAATTGAAATATAACTTACACACTATAAATTTCATCCTCTTAAAGTATAATTCAGTGGTTTTCTTTTTAGTATATTCAAAAGGCACCTGAACCTCTACACTCATTTCAGGTTGTCATTCCCAGAAGAAATCCCACCCCATTGTCTCCTGCCTTTGTGTGTGTGTGTGTGTGTGTGTGTGTGTGTAAATTGCAAAGGAAGCTTTATAGACAGTGAAAATATAGTGCTTTCATTGCTCAAAGTGTGTAATGTACAAGAACTTGAAGTTATGTAGTTTCCTTGTTGACCATCTGGCTACAGTTCAAACAGTTACTGCTTCAAAAGCTAAATTTAATAATCTTCCAAAACTGCTTTTAAAATAAAATTCTTAAATTATAGCAATAAACAAAAATATACAATTAATATTGCAGTTTGTCAAAAAACATGTATGAGATTTCAACTCTTATTCTTAAAAAGCTGTAAAAATCAATATTTTGGCTAAGTTATAAACATGCTTATAATGCAATTATTTGTATAACTCTAGTAATGCTTATGGTGGCTATAAGATCAGAATAGTCTTAAAAAAATAAAAAATAAAAATATTTAGTCCCATGATTTATCTGTAGAATGTGTTTATATATGCCTAAATTTTAGCATTTGCTGTATTATCATTGCTCTAATTCAGAAAGTCACATATGACAGATGAGACAAAACCACCTATGAACTGGCATATCAGTTTACTTCTCAGCTTGTAAAAATATCATTAGTTCATTGATGTGGTAAACAATTTCAATTCTGATTGCTTTGCAGGAAAACAAGATAATCTGTCACTCAAGCTGGAGTGCTTTGGTGTGATCTTTGCTCACTGCAACTTCTACCTCCCAGGTTCAAGTGATTCTCCTGCCTCAGCCTTCCAAGTTGCTGGGATTACCGGCATGTGCCACCACACCCAGCTGATTTTTATATTATTAGCAGAGATGGAGTTTCACCATGTTGGCCAGGCTGGTCTCGAACTCTTGGCCTCAGGTGATCTGCCTGCCTCAGCATCCCAAAGTGCTGGGATTACAGGTGTGAGCCACCGCACCTGGCTTTGCAATGAACTTTATGGTTCAATTGCATAAGGCAATGTGTTATATATGAAAAAATTACTAACTGAACTATAGGTATTAAATAATGAAAAAAGTTAGCAGTTTATTTTGATTTGTTTTATTTAATGGTTCAGGAAATCATAGCCATCAGCTATTCCAGTGGAATTCAGGAATCTTGGTGGAGTTGTTAGTATGTGAAACTTATAGGTAAAATACAAGAATACTTTTGATAGCACTGTTAAGGGATCTCTCTAAAATTGACTCACTGGTTTCATTCTCAAGCCATGTTGACCGGGGCCACTCAACATGGCTTTTATCATGCCTGATATTAATGCATGTTGTTGTTTTACAATAAATTCATGACCATCAAAGGATATAAATTTGACATATGTGGCATCAGGGCTTTCATAGCCACCATAAGTTTTCTCTTCACCATCCATTATGTCCTTATGAAATTCCACAGTTTCGGGAAAGTCTACCTCCAGACTTTTGCATTGCCTTTCCGCCTGCGTCGATTGCCCTCCATTTTGTCTTTGTCCATTTGTATTGACATAGAGAAGTACCTGAGTCTGGGCAATTTATTAAAAAAAGAGGCTTATTTGGCTCATGGTTCTGCAGGCTGTATGGGAAATGTGGTGTCAGCATCTGGTTGGCTTCTTGTAGGGGACTCAGGTTGCTTCCACTGATGGTGGGAGGCGAAGGGGAGATGGCTATGTAGAAGTCACAAGGTGAGAGAGGAAGCAAGAGAGAGAGGGGAGTACCCAGCTCTTCCTAATAGCCAGCTCTCATGCGAGAACTGACCCATTACCTCTAAGCCAGTGCCAAGCCATTCACAAGGGGTCCTCTCCCAAGACCCGAACACCTCCACTAGGCCTTGCCTCCAACATCTGAAACAAATTTCAACATGAGGTTTGGAGGGGCAAATATCCAAACTAAAGCTCACTTCCTTACCTCCTTTACCAGGGGGGCATACCCTGACTACCCTGTTTAAAATCTCTGTCTCCTTTAGTTTTTATTTTTTCCATTCTACTCATTATGTTCTAACATACTATAATATACTCATTTATTCTCTTTATAATTTATTGCGTTCTCTGGCAACAATGTAGGGACATTTGTGCTGTTCACTGGTGAAATCTAAGCACCTAGAGCAGTGCCTGGTGCACAGAACATGTTTATTAAATATTTACTGATGAGATGAACAAGCCAATGAAATCATGAGTGAAGGTCAACCACCTTTCTTTATGTAAGTGTGACCGGGCACCCTCTGCCTCCCTTGAGGATAGTCTTACCTGTTCTTTTTTCACCAAAACCCACATTTGACTAGAAGAGGTAATGCAGATATTTACTGAGGTTCTTGAGGGAGACAGAGGAGGAAGTGGTTACAACCAACATTTAATCACTACATCTCTTCAACAGCCTCCTCTTATCCTAAATTCTTCTCCCCATAGCAGCTGACTCAATTTTCCTATTTTTTTTTCCTTTTTACAGAATCTCTCTTCTCCTTTTTGGCCAGCTCTCTGTGTCTTTCCTGACACTTCCCTTTGCCTTGCACACCCATTCAGCAAAACAAAACACTGGCCTGCTCTGCCAGACAGCTGGCTGTTCATTTCTTCCTAGACCAGGGCAGTGTGTGGGGATTCTAACACTTCCACACATTTTTGAGAATCGTTGACTCCACCCTCAAGGCCTCTCTACCTGGATGTGCAAGGCAATTATTCCAAGTATCCACAGCTTACTATTCTAAGCCTATGTCCTCAGCTCCTAAGAAGGTGTGAAATTCTTTCTTGTTTTGGAAAGCAAGGGAAGAATTAGACAAGTCTCTTCCGATCCTTATTCTTTGAAAAAAACACAAATGGGGTATTTCAAGAGGCAAGAATACGAGAGGCTGAGAAGCACATGGAACTGTAATGAGGGGCCTGCAGCTTTAAAGGTGAGTCTCCCCATAGGGGAAACCTGAGCCCCAGGCCTGGGGTTCTTTGCTCTCCAGGTTCTTTTCCTTCCACCTGGTTCACACTGCTTGGAGTGTGGCTGTGCTCACAGGCATGAGATGGTCTAAAGACTGGGGTCTGTTTGCTGTGACTGTGTTTTATCATTTGAATGGTTGCTTTAGCCTTCATAATATGTATCCTTACCTTATCATAGTCGATCTTTGAGTGTTTTTATAGCGCTTTGTAGACAGTATTAGACTCTCATGATAGTTATTCCCATTTCCCCGCTCCTGGCTTTTTGTGCTGTTGTCATACATTTTACTTCTACATATGTTGTAAATGCCATAATTACATCTTTAATTTTTAAATAAGAACAAAATCTCACACAGTTACTCATGCAGCTAACAACTCCTGATACTCTTTATTCCTTTGTGTAGATCCAGATTTCCATGCGGTCTCAATTTCCTTCTGCTGAGGAACTTCCTTTAACGTTTCTTGTAGTGCAGGTTTGCTGGTGATGAATTCCTTTAGCTTTTTATTTCTGAAAACAGTCTTTATTTAGAAATATATTTTTGCTGGATATGGAACACTATGCTGACATTTACATCTTTAATCCAACTGGAATTTATATTTGTTTATGATAGTCATTAAAGTCCATTTTTGAAACTATAAATCTAGATTTCTAGCCACCCTGAAATCAATGGGATCCTACGTTAGTTAGGTCTTCTTTTGGTTTTGGCTCTACTTACTGTTAATCTCTTTTTCTGATGCCTTTTCTTCATTCAGTACTTTAAAGATGTTGCTTTATTCGTGCATTGTTTCAGGCAAGAAATCTGTCATTCCCATCTCTGTCTCTGTATGTAATATGTCTTTTTACTCTGGTTGCTTTTAAGATTGTCTCTTTATCACTGGTTTTGAGCAACTTAATACTGAGGTGCCTTGTAGTTTCCTTTGAGTTTTTTTGGGCTTGGGGTTTGTTGAATTTTTTTGATCTATGGGTTTATAGCTCTGATTGAATTTGGAAATTTTCAGTCATCATTTCTTCAGATATTCTTTCTGTTCCACACTCTGTGTTCATTTCAATGTTTTGATTATTTTCTTTCTCTTGGTGTCTTATTTTGGATAGTTTCTCTTTCTTCAAGGTCCCTAATACTTTCATCTGCAATGTCTAATCTGTTGTTAATCCCATTCAATATATTTTTTATTTTATAATCTTATGCATCTGTAGCTTTTATCTCTAGAAGTGCAATTTGCCTGTTTTACAGGTTCCATGTAGCTAATATTTGCAATGCAAAATGCAGTTATAATAACTGTTGTAGTGTCCTTGTTTGCTTATTTTAACGTCTTTGTCAGTTCTGGATCAGTGTTGATTGGTTGATTTTTCTTCTTCTTACGTTTTCTGTTTCTTTGCCTGTTGGTCATTTTCAATGGAATATCAGACATTGTGAATTTCACCCTGTTAGGTCCTGCATATCTTTGAATTTCTAATCTTTGTTTGGGATGTAGTTAAGCTACTTGGAAACAGTCTGATCCCTTTGGGTCTTGTTTTTAAGATTTGTTAGGTAGAGAGAGAGCAGTGTTTAATCTTGGACTAATTATCCCCTACTATTACTGAGGCATCACCCTCTGTGTACTCTACCCAGTGTCCCAATGTCCTATCATTCTGACAGGAGCATGCACTAGTCCTGGTACTGTATGAGCACCAGGTTCCATTTGCTCGAATTCTCTTGCCAGACTTGGGTTAGTTTCTCTGCATTCATATGCTGAATATTCAGGGGAGACCCTCGGCAGATCCCTGTCCGTTCTCTCTGTGAAGCTGTTTCCTATATGGTACTCTTTTTTGCAAAGTCTAGTTACCTTTGTATTCTCAGCTTTGTTGCCTCAACTTAGGAATCCTGCATTTTCCTGCTATCCCTCTCCCTGCCCCATGGCTTGAGAGGCCTCCAATAAGCTGGGGCAATCAGACGGCTCACCTCACTTGTGCTCATCTCTTGGGGATCACTGTCCTCAGTTGCTTGTTGACCAGTGTCTTAAAAACTATTGTTTCATATATTTTATTTATTATTTTTATGGATTCAGACAAGAGGGCAAATCAAGACCTTGTTACTCCCTCTTGGTCAGAAATGGAATCCACCTACAATATGTAGATACTAGTAATTATTTTATAGGGATCAAATGTGCTAATGATTGTAAAGCGTGTAGTCTAGAGCTTGGCAGAGAGTAAGTACTCAGTTAACATTAGATATTGCCACCGCTGACAATGCTGTTATTACTGGTGCTGCCATTGCTGCTAGTAATGATCTCAAATGGATGAAATACATTAATTCAAGTGCTTAGCCATGACCTGGTGGTTAGTAAGTCCTCTGTTAATATTCCTCCTCCTAATGTGGATGCTATGCTATTCCTCCTACAACTGTTATTATTATTACAATCAGACTAACAACCCTGGACTCAAAGAGACTCACTGGCATGTAATAGAACCTGACCAACATCTTCCCAGAGGTTGTAACTAAGGGTGTTTCTGAGATGTGGAGTGAACATGAATCCTCTAATCCAAGCCTAGGTGGGCAGATCCAGGGGAAACTTGTAGGGGATTCTTGCTTTGGTTTGGGAGATGTATGTTTCCTAGAAGTTATAAACCAGCATTAAGAAATTTAGCTTCTCTGTTATATAGTCTCCTCAACACAGGTTATGCCTCCCTTGTGTCCCCCAGTTATCTCATTATAATTTCCTAGAGTTGAGAGGTGGGGACAAGAAAGGGAGCTAGCACCTGCTGAGGGCCTGCTGTGCACCAGATGCTCTGCCTGATGCTGCAATGGTCACTTCCCTTGATTTCTGAGCCTTATTTTCATCAAGTATAAAACGGAGATAATTGTATGAATCATGCTGTGTTATTATGAACATGAATTTAAACATGTATAAAGTGCTGTGGGTAGAGCTTGGCATTGTCTGTATTTGATAAATTTTATCCATCATTATTATCTTCACAAAAATCCTCCATTGTAGCTGGCATTTTTGTTCCCACTTTACTGATAGATTGGATGTTGCTCACATAAGACACCTGATCGAGCCAATCTCAATCCCACAGGGAGTGGCAAACCCATCTAGATGCCACTCGCTCATCCAATCCTGAGGCTCTCCCATATTCTAAGCCTGGGGCACACAGGTTTCTCACAGAGCACAATGTGCAGACAGGCAGGTAAATATACAAGTATTGGCCAGTGCGGTGGCTCATGCCTGTAATCCCAGCACTTTGGGAGTCTGAGGCAGGTGGATCATGAGTTCAGGAGTTCAAGACCAGCCTGGCCAAAGAGACCAGCCTGGCCAACATGGTGAAACCCCATCTCTACTAAAAATATAAAAATTAGTGGGGTGTGGGGCGGGTGCCTGTAATCCTAGCTACTCAGTTGGCTGAAGCAGGAGAATTGCTGGAACCTGGGAGGCGGAGTTTGCAAAGAGCCGAGATTGTACCATTGCACTCCAGCCTGGGCAACAGAGTGAGACTTTGACTCAAAAAAAAAAAAAAAATTTACAGGTGTAATATAATATCATGGGAACATTGGTAAAAGCTTATGTAGAAGGGACTGACTTTACATGGTTTTAGGAGAGGGAAGGTTGTAAGTAATCTTTGCTTGGACAAATTTTTGAGCTGTGTTAGTGTTCACCTAATGGCAAGAGTGGGGAAGTACATTCTGAGCAGAGAGAATGCGAGTCAGGGCCAAGACACATAACATTGCCAGCTGACCCGTATGTGTGGACCATAAAATACCCCGGGGTTTGACGAGAACATCATCTGCAGAAGGAGCTTCTTGATGCCAAAAAAGAAGGTGGATTTTTATCTTGCAGGCCAATGGAAGCCACTGAAGGATTTTAAACTGTAAAGTACCTACGACAGTTGTGCAGCCTTTTTATAAAAGCCAAAAATACTGTAAATTACCATATTTTTATGATCACAAACCAAATAGTACGTAATTAGGTGTTAGGGACTGATTGCTTGGTACAAGTCTTCACACTGCCATCTCTGCAGGTGGGATCTCACACCGTTGTCCAGGTCTTCACACTGCCGTCTCTGCAGGTGGGATCTCACAGTGTTGTCTAGGTCTTCACACTGCCGTCTCTGCAGGTGGGATCTCACGGTGTTGTCCAGGTCTTTGCACTGCTGTCTCTGCAGGTGGCATCTCACACTATTGTGCAGGTCTTCACACTACTCTCTCTGCTGGTGAGGTTCTCTCCTGAGAGGACCACTGGCTGGAGGCCCCCAGTTTGTGTTAGGGGATTGTCTTGAGCAAATGTCAGTTCAGGGTGTGAAGGCAAGAAGCCAGTGTCTGGGTGTAGACTCCCTAAAGCCCAGAATGAGGAATGGCTGAATCTGCAGTGGTCCTGAGCTCAATGTCTCTTAATTAACATCCTAGTCAGCTCTTGTGGAGAGCTCCAAAGTGCAAGGCTTTGCTAAGGGTTGTACAACAAGGTGAGTTTTTCTCCACTTTGATTTATCTGTTAACTTGTTCTCATTCACTTTTGACTCTCTAAAAATTGTTGAAATGTCCTTTTCACTAGTGGCCTTTCTCTTCACTGTTATAAGGTTCTTACTGTTTTTATACCTCTTATACCTTCCTATAGATTTCAATTTAACTCTCTTGAACTAGAATCCTAGTTTTGCTTTATGAAACGGGTTTCCGACATCTGTAGTGCACACGCCTCTTGGAGGGGCATGGCCTGGATGTAGGGGGACCTACTCAGAGAGTATTGATCTTGTGGTCCAGCTGATAAGGGATGGGGTGCTGAATTGAGGGGAGTAGTGAGCCCAGAAGGCAGGAAGGACCTAGAGAAGCCCACGGGCAGCACCACAGGTCTGGTAAGGAAGGCACAGGAGAGTTGGAGGGTGAGATGCCTACCAGGTCTTAGACACGACTGGCTGGGTTTGCAGCAAAGCACAAGGAGAAATGAATTGGGAGCAGAATACGGAAGACCAATTCGGACAATTCGAATCTGTAGTGTCACTGAGATATCCTGGTAGTTATGTCTGTAGATGGGGTGCTTGGGAGACATGTGCAGAAGAAAATATGGATTTATGAGTCATTAGTGCAGGACTTGATGACATGGTGTGCTGTGTTGGGGGTCCCAGAGGCCACCCTCAGCCTCAGCAATTCACTAGAAGGATTCACAGAACTCAGAAGAGATGTGATGCACGTGGTTATGGTTTATTACAGTGAAAGGAGGAGATGAAACCCGGCAAAGGCAAAGGCCATGAGAGCGGAGTTCAGGGGGGGTTGGCTGTCAGCTTCCAGTTGCCCTCTCCCAGTGGGTCTGCACAGAAGCACCTACTTCTCCCCATAGTGATGGGTGACAACAATATGGAGGACCAGCAGTCAAGCAACCTTAGCCCTGGTTTCCAGGGGTTTCACTGGAAGTTGGTCACCTAGGCATGGGGTACCCAGGCCACTGACCTTAGCTGCTCAGTCTCCAGCCCCTGCAGAGGTCAACTTCACACCACATGGCCGGAGACCAACCCCCCTCCTCTTCCACACGGACTAAATCATGTTGTCAGCATAAAGTATGCGGCAGGGCCCAAGGCCCCAGGAAAAGAGACGCTCTTCTCAGGCAGGACACTCCCAGGGCAGGGATTAGAGGTTTACTCCCGGAGCCAGGCAAAAGCCAGACCTTTCTTGGAATTTAACATGTGGGATGGGATGAAGTCCCTAGGATGGGTACAGAGGACGGAAAGCGAGGAGACCCGCAGGCAGTGCTGTAGAGCACCCCAACTTCCCAGGGAGAGTCAGAGAAAGAGAAAGAATGTCAGGCAAGAGGACGGCCTAGATGGTGCCCCGGAGCCAAGGGCACAGGGCGGCCAAGGGAACCACACCACATGTGACAGGGAATTCAGGCAGGAGGCTGCCTGGAAAAGGTCCATGGACTTAGCCATTTGGGGTGAGAACCATTTTAACAGAATGTTTCCACTGGAGTGGCTGGGGCTGGATGCCTGACCAGGGTTGGCTGGAAATGTTGGGTGGTAGGAACGGGAGCACAGGCGTATGATGTGAGCTGCTTGACTGTGAAGGGAAGGAGAGTGACAGGGTGGCAGCTGGCAGGGAACAGCAGGTGGAGAAACGTGTTTCCCTAAACATGGGATATGGGAAGACATGATAAGTGTAGAGGTTGCGGGCAAGAGGCTGGAAATGCGAGTGAGCGAGAGTGAGAGAAACTGCGAGGGAGAGACAACCTGGAAATTTGGGACAGAGAGCGTGCTGTGCAGAGAGGGATCCTGGGGGACAGAGGAGGCTGTAGGATCTGGAGAGCCACTCTAGAAAAAAGAACGGGAACTGACGGCGGAGATAGGAACTGCAGAGGATGGCTGAGGCACTTAGCACGTTGTGAACTAATGCAGAATGTCAGAGTGTGATAAAGAAACAGAGGGTGCAATTTTGGAGATTATGTCGATGACAAAGCCTGTGGTGTGGCCCCGGAACTGGACAGGTGAAGTGCAGTGGGGTCTGGGGCCTAAGAAGTGCTGAAAGTCAGAGTTGGAATTTGATCACCCCCAGGACCAAGTTGCCTAACCTGAATGAGAGGCAGGCATTGGACTGGAAGTTCCACTGGGTTGGTATTCTGGAAGCTCATGGTAATGTCCTCATGGTAAGGTAGCAGTGAAGATGACTTAAGCCGTAGGTAGCAGTAAGCCTAAAATAAACTGGCTGAAGCAATGTGGAAATGTGGGATGTCAGCCTCAGAGCCAGCTGATCATGGGACTCCAGGTCTGTTTCTTGGCTGTTATCCAAGCTTGGCTGTCCTCGGTATGTGGGCTTAATTCTTTGAAAACGTTTAATTAAAAAAATTGTGATAAAATACATATCACATAAAATCACCGTCTTAACCATTTTAAGGGTAGAGTTTAATGGTGGTAAGGACATTCCCATTGTTGTACATTACTATCATCCATCTGCAGAACTCTTCTCATCTTATAAAACTCAAATCCTGTGCCAATTACACAAATAACTGCCCTTCCCCTTCCCCCAGCCCTGACAACCACCATTCTACTTTCTGCCTCTCAGCTGACTACTCTAGGAACCTCATATACATAGAATAATATGGTATTTGTCCTTTCGTGTCTGGCTTATGTCACTTGGCCTCATGTCTTCAAGGTTCATCCATGTTGTAGGATATGTCAGAATTTCCTTCCTTTTTCAGGGTGAATAATTTTCCATAGTATAGACAGACCACACTAGAAAAAATCTATTCACCCATCAATGGGTGTTTAGGTTGCTTCTATCTGTGGGCGATTGTGAAGAAGGCTGCTGTGAATACGGATGTACCAATATCTCTTTGAGTCCCTGCTTTCATTTCTTTTGGGTGGATACCCAGAAGTGGAATTGCTGGGTTTCATAGAATTCTACATATAATATTTTGAGGAACTACTGGATCGTTTTCCATAGCTACTATGCCATTTTATATTCCACCAACTATGGGTTTAATTCTTAAGCTGCTTCTCCCCTGGTGGCAAATGTTCAGGGCCTTGCCCCCCATGCTGTGACCTCAGAGGGAGGAGAAAAGCTGCCTGGGATCCAGCAGCAGTGATGAGGCCCAGTCTGCTTGATGGACTCAGGGCACAGGGCTAACCCTGAACCAATGACTATGGCAAAGGACTCATGGGCTTTAGACAACCCACCGCCACCCCCACCCCTATACCTTGGAACTGGGGTTGTCGTCAATACCCTCATAAGTGCGTTTGCTGCATGGATAGTGCTGGGGGAAAATTCCAGGAGTATCCAGGCAGCAAACACACAGATTCCAGTAAGGGGAACATCGCTGCTGTGACCAGCTGTGTCCCAAGAGTGCTGGAACACAGATTTTTTTCTTTGAACAGCTGTACGAAGTTATAATTAGCATACAAAAAACTGCACAAGTTTAAAGGGTACAGTTTGCTAAGTTTTGATCTGTGTGTACCTGAGACACCAATTTGACTGATCATCAGTTTAAAGAATTATCAATATGTTTCCTGGAAAAAGATCATGTAATTATCCCCTGCATTCCAATATTATCTTAGGATCCATCACTTGGTTTTCTCTGATTCTTACCATAATACTCAGGAGGCACCTGCTTCCAGTTTTGCATGTTAGGACACCGCAGTGCTGGCGCAGCATCTCCGAGTCAGTGAAGCGGTCCCAGGAAGGACATCTCTTCGTGGTGGAACCATCAAAGTGTATGTAAAGACAGTTTTTCTCTAAAAAACTAAATGGGTTACTAGGGACCAAATCCAGAGCCTTGACCCACTTAACTGGATCCCTTGGCTGATCTTGACTGGGCCATGGGCTGGACCCAGAATGTGTGTCTCCAGGCCCTCCAGCCCTCTGGAAAGGCACTCATGCTCACACACCAGGGCCTAAGCCTGAAGGCCGGTAGGTGGCCAGTGACTCAGGATTGTTAGGAAAAGGCTGTCTTGTGAACACATGGTTTTCTTTCATTAACTTTGTAATGAAGTGGGGGCACTCTTGCCACACTTGGAGACATGTCTCCGCAGTGTGTCATCTACAGTGGGAGAAGACACTTGGGCCGCATTCCTCCAGTTTCCGGGAAAGGAACCTGCGCCTCAGGCCTCGCGGGGTTGTTTACCAGCTTACAGCCTCTGGCAATAGAGTCACAGCCTCTTTCCAGGCCACTTTCCCACAGTCACTTCGATGATTTAAGGTCACATTAGGAAAGAGATGGCAGATGCCAGGTCCCAGGTCCATGACCAAACAAAGATTCGGAGGAAAAAGCTTTGGAAACAAATAAGTCTGTTTCTTCCAAAAGCCACATGTCAGCAGGTGACGGGTAGGCTCTGCTGAAGCTTTCACTGCAGCCATTACTGGCTCTTGTGAAAAGGTCAAGGCTGTAATTCAGACACGGCAGCCACTTCCCAGCCTCACAAAGGGAACATGGCATGCAAATACGGAATAAAGGGTAGGCTCCGCTTAGACCCTGGTCACTCAACTACCCCGGGAACTTGGGTTACCAGATGGTGCCCTCCTGCCTGCCTTGGAGGCCCCTCCAGCCTGGGCATGGTACACCCGAGAGCCGTCTCCAGGAAGCCCTCTCCGTCGTGCTGCATATGCTGGCGTCCTTCTCTGTACCCCAGAATTGGACAGGCAGGCCTGCCCTTTTCTTCCCTCCCTTTGAGAATGAAGAGCCTGTGGGCCCTGGGATGTTCAAGCTCTCCCTCAGCATCTCTTTAAGCATCAGCATCAGGTTAAGTCTAAGAGGCCAGGACAGAACCTGCCTCCCGAGGTCTGGCCTTGGTTCCATATTCCCGGCATAAACTCAAAAAGGTGGCTGACCAGTGGTAGGCCCTAAACAGCCCTGTTTGAGGGCTGGTGCTCTAGTATGACTGTGTGAGCCTTCTCACCCGAGCCCTGGGCCTCAGACAGGGGACCTGCCTTCGGCGGGTGGCCTGGGATGATTTGACCTCCATGCTGCCGGCCTAGCCTCCTGGGCTTTGTGTGGCTCCGGGCGGGCGGGCGCTACTCTAGCAGGGCCTCCTGGGGCAGCAGAGAAAGCACCCCAGTCCCCTTTCCCACCCTCTAACAGCGGGGACTTGGACTTCCCTGGGTGTCCCAGGCCCTTCTGGTTGCAGCAGGAGGATCCTGTGCGTTTGATCTAAATCTGGTCTCCTGCTGGAGAGGCCCAAACAATCTCAGTCAAAACAGTATTAACAGGAAACCTGTCTCTCAGGGCCAAGAATGCAACCAAAATAGCTCCAAGTCCTCAATTCCGAGAGCACCGTTTGGGAGGGCTTCACCTGAAAGAGACAATAAGTGGAACTGTCCCCAGATCTCCCGCCCTGCCTCTGCACCCTCCATGGGTTCTGGTGGAATACAGGGAGGGTGGGGCTGCTGGGTGCCGGGCTCCCCAGGCCTGTGGTGAGCCTGACTTTCCTCCGAAGGCAGAGCTGGGAATTCCAGCTCCAATCCCACTGTGCTCTTGAGAATGCCACAATTAAAAGGCTTGTTTTGACTAAATTAACTGACAAAGTTTTTTTGTTTTGAGATGGAGTATCGCAATGCTGCCCAGGCTGGAGTGCAGTGGTGTGGTCTTGACTCACTGCAACCTCTGCCTCCTGGGTTCAAGTGATTCCCCTGCCTCAGCCTCCCGAGTAGCTAGGATTACAGGTGCCTACCACCATGCCTAGCTAATTTTTTTTTTGATTTTTAATAGAGATGGGGTTTCACCATGTTGGCCACGTTGGTCTTGAACTCCTGACCTCAGGTTATCCGCCCACCTCAGCCTCCAAAAGTGCTGTGATTACAGGCATGAGACACTGTGCCTGGCCTGCGTATTTTGTTTGGTGGACATAACAGAGAATTTTAGGAGGAAAAAAATCATTTTTTTTAAAAGCATCTAATTTCACTGTGAAATATTTATGAACTCAAGAAACACTACAAGGAAGAAGATAAAAGTCACCCATAATCTTAAAATACAAAGAGAACATAGCTCAAGCCTGTGGGAACGCTCAACATTTCTATTTATGTGTACACATCTACACAGACACCAGACACACATCACACTTTTTAATGGGTTTGTGTATCTCTTGCTTCACTATTTTCCTCTCCCTCCAGGCAGCCCTTGCTGCCAGCTTCCAGAGGTATTTGGAAGCATCTACGTATTTGCTCAGAGCTTTCGTGTGCAAGTGGTAGCACAGCAAGGTACTTTTGTGGCCCTTCCTTTCCTTTTGAACTTGACTCTGTACCTTGGAGAGCCTTCCAAATCAGTATAGACCTGCTTCTTTACAAACTTTTATAATATTCTACTGTATGATGACATCATAATTTATTCAGTCCCCTATTGTGAACATTTAAATTGTTTTCAGACTTCTTAAAAATTAATATTCAATTTCTCACTTTGTAGCGGTGCTGTCCCCAAATCAAACACTTCCCGTCCTGACCGCTGTTGCCAGCCTGCCCCCCTCTGAGCTTGTCCACCTGCAGTCCCACTTGCCATATCTAGGACAGTGTTGATCTCCCGGCACCTCACTCATACCGTTTGCCATCACAGCTTTTGAATTTTGCCAACTTGCTAAGTGAAGAATAACACTGCCTTTCTTTTAAGAGTGAGATTGAAATCCATTACGGTATTTGAAAGCATTTGCACTTTTGTTTCTCTGAACTGTCCATGTTTCTTTGCTCACTTTTCTGCTGGGTTGTTGCTATCTCTCTTTTTCTTGCCTCTTTTTGATAACGCACTTTTTACTTTTTAGCCACTACTTCTTTACTTCTTCTTAGCCCAGCAAGAATAGCAGCCACCCACAATATAGTTTCTTTTTCTTCTTTCAAATCTCCTACCTCACAGACTGTCTGCTTCTTGCAAACACGGCTTCCCCATGGTTCCTCACTCAGCCTGTTTCCTGATGCTTTCCTTGACAAGTGACCAATCTAGGTCCAGAGTGCCTCCTACCACCAACCCATGCACCCAGCTCCCAGAGGGAAATTTTATTCTGCAGAGAAACTTCTAGTAATGTACCACACATGCTGGAAGAGGCAGCATGCCAGGTGGTAAAGAAAATATTTAGTTATTTTGGCTGGAAATTCTTGTCCTCCATAAAATTATCTGTGGTAGTTGGTGGAGGGAAAAAAGCTTTTAGAGTCGAATATTATTGATTCAGTTTCTTCACAGTTGTTCTGGCAAAGTCTATGTAATTGCAAAAACGATTTGCTTTACTTAGAGTTTTGCTCCTCATTCATTATTCTGAGATGTGAAGTTCTAAAGAGACTGAGGTCTCTATCAGGAAAGCTTTCCTCTCCATCAGTCTGAATGTGGTATGTCATCTGAACTTTTGCCTGTGATTTTTAAATCCTTTAAAGTTTTTTTCTAAGTATTGGCCTTTTAGTTCCATCTTTTAAGAAATAGCCACAGGAAAAGGACTATAGCTAGCACAGTGGACAAACATAAATACCATTTTGCAGAAACGACCAGACTTTTCCCACTCTGTCCTCCCCAGTCTGCTCCCTGCCCAGTGATAGTGAGATCCACTCTGTGTCTTTCTTCCTTCTCTTCTCATCCGTGCAATTCCTGCGTTTGGAGGCATCAGGATCTAGAGAGTTACGCACCAGGCTCTGCCCCTCACTCCTCATTTTTATGAATTTTATTTCTGTGTTGAATGCAGAGGCTCCCTTGCCACTAAATTGCTGACTGCTTGGTTTGGATGCTCAGCCTGTGACCTGCTCAAGGAGGATGCCACCAGGGTGGTCTGTCACTTCTGAACCATGAGGGATGTTCAGACCTAGCTGTTCTTAGTTCAAAATTCTACTGTTCAGAAAATGATTTTGTTTCTTTTTCCCCTATAAACATTAATAAACGATTCATCATCTTATCATATTTGCCACATAATCTTTGCTATGTAGGCTACATTTTTTTTTCCAAAGGAGAAATATTATCTCAGACTGCAGGTAATCTACCAGTGTTTGTGATTATGAATACTGAATGTATCTAGAATCATTGCTATCTTGCTCTCTGCTGGCATTGGAGAGTACCAACAGTAATAAACATAATGAAAAGAGTAATAGCAATTGTGAAGCACTTCATATGTGCTGGACACTCTTGAAAGCATTTGATTTTTATTAACTAATTTGATCCTCATAAAAAATGGGAGGAACACTTGCTACCTTTGTTTTACAAGAGGAGATCTTGGCACAGGGAGGTTAAAAACCTTGTCTGAGGTACGTAGCCACAAGTAGAGCAAGACTGGAATTGCACAACACTGCACTCATTATGCAATGAGAGAATTTGCTGGACCAGGAAGTTGAACCAAGAAATTCATCAGCTGGCTGGGTGCAGTGGCTCTTGCCTGTAATTCCAGCACTTTGGGAGGCTGAGGCTGGTGGATCACTTGAGGTTAGGAGTTTGAGACGAGCCTGGTCAACATGGTGAAACCCCATCTCTACTAAAAATGCAAAATTAGCTGGGAGTGGTGATGGGTGCCTGTAATCCCAGCTACTTGGGAGGCTGAGGCAGGATAATCGCTTGAACCTGGGAGGCAGAGGTTGTAGTGAACCGAGATCGTGCCACTGCACTCCAGTCTGGGCAACAAAGTCAAAAAAAAAAAAAAAATAGAAAGAAACTCATTAGCCAACAATGATTATTGAATGGGCATCATAGCTGAGATTGGTGCTAAGACCCCTGAAAGTATTGTGGGTGATTTGGAGCCAAACCATAGCTGGGTCTAGGAATATTGGAAGGTTTTATTTCCAGAAGCTTAACTTTTATTTTCCTTTTTTATCCAGACAAGTTTTAAGGAGCATTCCTTGGGGGAATTTATAATGAATGGCATTTGGAGGATGTTATTAGTAATGATAAATGTACACCTCACTGGGATTATTTAGAAGGCAAAATGTATATGCCTTTCTTTCCAATTGAGAGCCCTCCCTGTGTGATTGGAACTGCAGCCATGGTAGGATTGTGTGTGTGGTCACACTTGCCCTCGTGCTAGCTAGGGCACTCTGGCTAATTTAGACACGGTCTTTTTCCTCGCAGCCTCTAAACGTTGGCCCTGGTTAAAGACATAAGGCACTTTAGTTACATGGTATCATCCCATTATAGATTTTCCAGGATGAGTTTCCTCGAAAATTCCTGTGTTCCAAATCTTCAAGAGGCAAATGGAAGATGTTCAAAAGGCCTGAGCTTACCAGGTGACAGATACTATGGATTGAAGTGCTCAGTTCATTTCTTTTTTTTTTTTTTGAGACGGAGTTTCGCTCTTGTTACCCAGGCTGGAGTGCAATGGCGCGATCTCGGCTCACTGCAACCTCCGCCTCCTGGGTTTAGGCAATTCTCCTGCCTCAGCCTCCTGAGTAGCTGGGATTACAGGCACGCGCCACCATGCCCAGCTAATTTTTTGTAGTTTTAGTAGAGACGGGGTTTCACCATGTTGACCAGGATGGTCTCGATCTCTTGACCTTGTGATCCACCCGCCTCGGCCTCCCAAAGTGCTGGGATTACAGGCTTGAGCCACCGCGCCCGGCCGCTCAGTTCATTTCTAATCTGCTGCCGATATGCAGTCCTGGGTGCAGAAGCGAGGAAGATGAAAAACTGTATTTTCCAGTTGTCATTGTGCCTGGGATTCCAGGTGGGTTGGATGGCCTGCCAGTGAGATGCACCCACTCGAGAACTTAAACTTGGAGCTGAGTGGAGGGACTCGTGCAGCCCGGGGAGCCATTTTCTGATGCGGATTCTGCAGGGAACTGTGTTTTGGATCTTCACTTGGTAACTGGCAGATTGTTGACTCTTTGCTGTCAACAATGTTTTCAAGTCTCTAGAAGTAAGTCTTTTCTTTGTACTGTTACCAACCAGGTAGATGATTAGTCTTATTCATTTCAGATTGCTTTGGGAATTGTTTTGGAAACTGAATTCATATGAATTTAAAAATGAGTTTCATCTTTGTTTTTTAGTATGTAAAACATTTTGTTTCCAAAGTCAAAACTCTGTAGGTATATTCTGAGAAGTCTACTGTGCATTCCCAACCTCACTACCTTGTTTCTCCTTCCCTCTTTATGTAACCAATTAAAAAAATAGTTTTTGGTTTGTTTTCGAGTATTTCTTTTCGCAAATATAAGGAGATACAATTATATGTGTGTTTCTCCTCATTTCTTACCCAAAAGGTCTACACTGTATTTCCCATCATGCTCCTGGTTCTTTTCCCTGTAACAGTATCTCCTCCACTGTTTCAGGTCAGAATTTGGAGTGAAGAGCTTGTTCTTTCTCTTGTCTGTTGCCCTGGCTACAACCCACAACACAGTGCCCTTGTGGGGAAACTCCGCTCCCCATTTGGTAAGATGCTGGCTTTAGGGTGGAGTTGTTTATCTACGAAATCATGTCAGGGAAGTATCTGGCAATTCTTTCTTAACTGAATATTTTTAATATCAGAAATGGGTATCAGATTTTGTTAAGTGGAGACAAAAACCATGCCTATTTTTAAATGAAAATAACATAAAGAACTGTGCACTAAATGACAAGAAGGGACTGTTAAGACATCTGAGACGTCAGAGGTGGGGAACAAAGGGGAGAGGAGGGACCACATGGAACTCAGCCCTCTGTGGAGTCCCCCACCCCCTGAGCTCAGGCTGGGGCCAGAGGCTTGAGAGGCTCCTAGAGCCCGACCCAGAAGTCTGATGGAGGCAGCGACCGGCTGGGGGAGCAAGTGTAAATAGCACACTGGAGGCTGGTCCTAGTGCAGTGGTGTTTACAACTAATTGATCACAACCAGTTACAGATTTATTTGTTCCTTCTCCACTCCCATTGTTTCACTTGACTAGCCTTTAAAAAAAAATGGCACACTGGACTCAAATTCTGCTCCTGGAACACACCAGCACATTTGAGGTAAGAGGTGAGGATGGGATGGTACTGGCTGAAGAGGGAGCAAACAGGAAGAGTGACGCCCTGAGCTCCACCCCCTCCCTTTTGGTCTTCTACTGCAGGGCCCAGCAGTTGCAGCCAGCGGAGCAGCGATGCGGTTTGCAGGGTACCAGCCACAGCATTGCAGAGCAAAGTGACGAGTGCAGGCTAGAAGCTCAGGGACGACAGCTTGATACCTGGCACAGCACCTGTGGGAACGACATGACTTTTCTTCTTGGAGATACAGATATCATGAGTCACACATTCATGTGATTAGGTGTTGGAAAATCTCTTTGCTTTCTGGAATGAATCCCACCTGGTCACGACACATTGTTTTGTACATATACTGTTTGCTCACACTTTAATATTTGTATATCAATATCTATAAGTGAATTTGGTTTATAGTTTTTTTATGAAAAACTGTTCAGTTTATGTATGTTTGAATTTTTATAATAAAAAGTTTCTAAAATTAGACTAAATTCCATTCTCATTTCTTTTTTTTTTTTTAAATTTTACTTTAGGTGTATACTATATCTGGCATTTCTCCCCGTGTTATCCCTCCCCACCTTCCCTACCCTCCCCATCCCCCACTGTCCCTCCCCTACGACCCCCCAACTGACCCCAGTGTGTGATGCTCCTCTCCCTGAGTCGATACGTTCTCCTTGTTCAACACCTGCCTATGAGTGAGAACATGTGGTGTTTGGTTTTCTGTTCTTGTGTCAGTTTGCTGAGAATGATGGTTTCCAGATTCATCCCAGTCCCTACAAAGGACACAAACTCATCATTTTTTATGGCTGCATAGTTAGATATCGATATCATTGTTGGGTTTGTTTGGTAAAAAGAATTTGGAAGTTGTAATCCTTTTCCCTGTGAAACCATCGGGGCCGGGTGTATTATTTGGTAAGTCTTGCCATTTTCTCCATACCTTCTATAGTAATTGATCTCTTCAGATTTTCTATCTCTAAAGATTCAAAGTTGATAAGTTATATTTTCCTAAATATTATTTATTTCATTTAGATTATCAAATTTATTTACATTAAGTTAGCAAAGTATTGTCTTAAAATATTAAAAAGTCCTCTATTTCAATATTTCCCCCTTTGTCTCATTCTGTTTGTATATTTGTGCTTTTTTTTTTGCTAGTGTTTTCTGTACTTTGTGGATTTTTTTCCCAAAGCAATAGCTTTTTGATCATTTATTAGTTTTACTGTTTTTTTAGTTTTCTAACTCAATGTCTGCTCTTTATTCTTATTCTATTTTTTTAACATTAGTTTTGTTTCTTTCCTATTTATTTTTTTGATACAGATACTTAATACTATGATTTTTTTTTTCTGAGCTCAGCTAAACTATATTCTAGAGTCTTCAGTATGTAGGTGGAGAATTCTACTTTAGTATCCCATAATTTCTGATTGGCAAACATGTTATCAGATACACAAATATTAATAAGTTATATCTTCATTATAAATTATAGCCTTTAGCATTAAAAAGTGTTTTTGTTTTGCTTATTGCTTTTTGGTTAAAATTATACATTGATATCAAGATTTGCCTAGTATTAATTTTCTCATCTTTTAACTTTTACCATTTCTTAATCTTTTTGCTCACTTTTATACAGTATAGAATTGGATTTTGCTTCATTAGCAGTTTGGTAAGTCTTTTCTTTTAATACATGAACTAAGCCTATTTCTATTTATTGATAGGAGCAACATGTTCTCAGTTTGACCAGGTCACATTTTACTCACTTTTATTCAGCACTGACTAGGCATCAAAGAGGATTTGTGTGTGCGTGTGTGTGTGTGTGTGTGTGTTCTAGTGACTACTTCTGTACTAATGATATATATAAAGACTTAGTTATCTTTTTCTCTAGGTATTCTTTGTTGGCTTCCTACTTTGACCAATATGGAAATTATTACAGACACCATCCCTCCTCTCTCTCCCTAAGCTTTGAATTTTAGATACCAGTATTATTTTATTGATAATCTTCGTGGTCTTCAATATACTCAAGCTTCTTCTACATGGCTTGTCAGCCAGTGACATCTTTTTACTCCCAGCTAATGCCAAAAGTCAATCAACAAACTTCTACTTTCTAATATCACCATCCTATCCCCTCACCTCTCCTTCAGCGAAGCGTGTGTTCAAATATGTTGCTCTTTCGTTCACTGAGCTGTTTTCTTAATTATTAAGTGTTGAGAGTTTTAAACTCCTTTAAAAAACTAATTTGCAAATATTTTCTCTCAGTCTGTCTTTTAAGTTTTCATTCTTTTAACAGTGCCTTTTGAAAAGCAGAAGTTCTTAATTTTGATAATGTCAAATATATAAAATTCTTCCCTTATGGATCATGGTAAGAACCCTTTGTTTAACCAAAGGTCACATAGATTTTCCTCTTCTATTTTCTTCTAGAAGTTTCATAGTTTCAGGCTTTAGAGTTAGGTCTGTGATCCATTTTGAGTTGCCTTTTGCACATGGCGCATGGAATGGGTCAAAGCTATTATATTATTATTGTTTTGCATATGACAACCCAATTGCTTCAATCCCATTTTCAGAAATAGCTATCTTTATTCATTGCATAGTCTGTGCATCTTGGTTGCAAATCAGTTGCCCATACGTAAGTAGGTCAATTTCTGATATCTCTATTCTGTTACACTGATCTATTTGTGTATTTTTATATCAATAGCACATTGTCTCATTTATTATAGCTTTATAACAAATTGTGAATTAGGTCACTTGCTTTCAAAGTTGTTTTGGCTATGATCAGAGGATCCAGGCTGAATAGGAACAGCTCCAGAGTGCAGTTCCCAGCAAGAACAACAGAGAGGGTGAGTGCCCACTGCATTTCCAAACAAGTTTTCACTGCCCACAGACCAGGAGATTCCTGGGCCGAAAAGCGCCATGAGTTTTCAGCATGGCGGTTTCAGCCAGAGCTGGCTTGGTGCACAGAAGAAACCCACACGTATCTGGGCAGCCATTTCAACTGGCGCCTGGAACGCCGGGGAGACAGAGCCACCCATTCAACTGAAAGGGAGGGGGCAGAGACAGGGAGCCAGGCGATCTGGTTTGGTGGGTACCACCCCCACAAAACAAGAAATCTGAAACCCTCTGGATTGATAGTTTTGTAGCAAGCACAGCTGAACCCAGGACAGTCCAGCTCAGCGTGGGGAAGGGAGACCACCGCTACTGAGGCAGTCCACCACTACCGAGGCAGTTCACACAGCAGTGGGGCAGCTCAGCAACACCTCTGCTGGCAGACTATGACTAGACTACTCCGTGTGAGGCAGGGCATCTATGAAAAAAGGCAGCAGCAAGACAGGAACTTATAAATAAATCTGACCTTCCTAGGTCAGAGCACCTGGGAAAAGAAGCAGTTATGAGTTCAGCTGCAGCAGACTTAAAAATACCTGCCCAGCAGCTCTGCAAAGAACAATGGAACTCCCAGCACAGCACTTGAGCTCCATAAGGGACAGACTCTCTCCTCAAGCAGCTCCTCACTCCCCGTATACCCAAAGAGACACCTCATAAAGGAGAGCTCAGGCTGACAATCGCAGGTACCCTTCTGGGAAAAAGATAACAGAAAAAGAAACCGACAGCAACCCTTACTGTTCTATAGCCCCCGTGGGTGATCCCCAGGCAAGCAGGGTCTGGAGTGGACCTTCAGCAGTCCTGCAGCAGAGGGGCCTATTAGAAGGAAAACTAAGAAATAGAAAGAAATAACTCTTCATCAATAAACAGGACATCCGCTCAGAGACTGCATCTGAAAGTCACCAACTATAAAGACCACAGGTAGATAAAGCCACTAAGATGGGAAGAAAACAGCGCAAAAAGGATGAAAACACCAAAAAACCAGAATGCCTCTACACCTCCAAAGGATCACAGCTCCTCACCAGCTAGGGATCAAAGATGGATGGAGAATGAATCTGATGAACTGACAGAAACAGGCTTCAGAAGGTGGGTAATAACAAACTTCTCAGAGCTAAAAGAACACATACTAACCCAATGCAAAGAAACTAAGAACCTAGAAAAAAACGTTAGATGAGATGCTAACTAAAATAAACAGATTAGAGAAGAATATAAACGGAGCTGAAAAACACAGCATGAGAACTTCACAAAGCATACACAAGTTTCAATAGCTGAATCAACCAAGCAGAAGAAAGGATATCAGAGATTGAAGATCAGCTCAATGAAATAAAATGAGAAGGCAAGAATAGAGAAAAAAGAGTGAAAAGAAATAAAGCCTCCAAGAAATATGGGATTATGTGAAAAGATCTAATCTACGTTTAATAGGTGTACCTGAATGTGACAGAGAGAATGAATCCAAGCTGAAAAACACTCTTCAGGATATTATCTGGGAGAACTTCCCCAATCTAGCAAGTTGGGCCACCAATCAAGTCCAGGAAATACAAAGAGCACCGCAAAGATATTCCTCAAGAAGAGCAACCTCAAGGCACGTAATCATCAGATTCACCAGGGTTGAAATGAAGGAAAAAATGCTCAGGGCAGCCAGAGAGAAAGGTTGGGTTACCCACAAAGGGAAGCCCATTAGACTCACAACAGATCTCTCAGCAGAAACCCTACATGCCAGAATAGAGTGGGGGCCAATATTCAACATCCTTACGGAAAATAACTTTCAACCTAGAGTTTCATATCCAGCCAAACAAAGCGTCATAAGTGAAGGAGAAAGAAAATCCTTTATGGACAAGCAATTGATGAGAGGTTTTGTCACCACCAGGCTTGCCTTACAAGAGCTCCTGAAAGAAGCACTAAACAAGGAAAGGAACAACCAGTACCAACCACTCCAAAAGCATACCAAATGGTAAACATCCAGCTAGCATCAAAATGGCAGTATCAAATTCACATATAACAAAATTAATCTTAAGTGTAAATGGGTTAAATGCCCCAATCAAAAGACACAGACTGGCAAATTGGATAAAAAGTCAAGACCCATCAGTGTGCTGTATTCAGGAAACCCATCTCACATGCAAGGACAGACATAGGCTAAAAATAAAGGGATGCAGGAAGATTTATCATGCAAATCGGCAGCAAAAAAAAAAATCAGGAGTTGCAATCCTAGTCTCTGATAAAATGGACTTTAAACCAACAAAGGTCAAAAGAGACAAAGAAGGGCACTACATAATGGTAAAAGGATCAATGCAACAAGAAGAGCTAATGATCCTAAATATATACACACCCAATACAGGAGCACCCAGTACATAAAGCAAGTTCTTAATGATCTACAAAGAGGCGTAGACTCCCACACAATAATAGTGGGAGACTTTAATACTACACTGTCAATATTAGACAGATTAATGAGACAGAAAATTAACAAGGATATCCAGGACTTGAACTCAGATCTGGACCAAGTGGACCTAATAGACATCTACAGAAATCTCCACCCCAAATCCACAGACTATACATTCTTCTCAGCACCACATCACACCTACTTTAAAATTGACCACATAATTGGAAGTAAATCACTCCTTAGCAAATGCAAAATAATGGCAATCATAACAAACATTCTCAGACCACAGGGCAATCAAATTAGAACTCAGAATTAAGAAACTAACTCAGAACTACACAGCTTCATGGAGACTGAACAGCTGGCTCCTGAATGTTGACTAGATAAACAATGAAAGGAAGGCAGAAATAAAGATGTTCTTTGAAAGCAAAGAGAATGAAGACACAATGTACCAGAATCTCTGGGACACATTTAAAGCAGTGTCTAGAGGGAAATTTATAGCAATAAATGCCCACATGAGAAGCAAGGGAAGATCTAAAATCAACACCCTATCATCCAAATTAAGAGAGCAAGAGGAGATAAAAAAAAAAAAAAAAACAAAACTCAAAACCTAGCAGAAGACAAGAAATAACTAAGATCAGAGCAGAAATGAAGGAGATAGAGACACGAGAAACCCTTCAAAAAATCAATAAATCCAGGAGCTGTTTTTTTGAAAAGATCAACAAAATAGACAGACCACTAGCCAGATTAATAAAAAAGAAAAGGGAGAAGAATCAAATAGTTGCAATAAAAAATGGTAAAGGTGATATCATCACTGATTCCACATAAATGCAAACTACAATCAGAGATTACTGCAAAGAACTCTATGCACATAAACCAGTAAATCTGGAAGAAATGGGTAAATTCGCTGGACAATTGCACCCTCCCAAGCCTAAACCAGGAAGAAGTTGAAACCCTGAATAGACTAATAACAAGGGCTGAAGTTGAGGCAGCAATTAATGCCTACCAACCAAAAAATTCCAGGTCCAGATGGGTTCACAGCTGAATTCTACCAGACATACAAAGAGGAGCTGGTACCATTCCTTCTGAAACTATTCCAAACAATACAAAAAGAGGGAATCCTTACCACATCATTTTATGAGACCAACATCATCCTGATACCAAACCTGGCAGGGACTCAACAAAAAAAGAAAACTTCAGGCCAATATCCATGATGAACATAGATGTGAAAAACTTCAATAAAATACTGGCAAACTGATTGCAACAGCACATCAAAAAGCTTACCCATCACGATCACTATCTTTCAGGGATGCAAGACTGGTTTAACATACACAAGCCTATAAACATAATGCACCACATAAACAGAACCAAAGACAAAAACCACATAATTATCTCAATAGATGCAGAGAAGGCCTTTGACAAAATTTAACAGTGCTTTATGCTAAACACTCTCAATAAACTAGGTATCAAAGGGACATATCTCAAAACAATAAAAGCTATTTATGACAAACCTACAGCCAATATCATACTGAATGGGCAAAAACTGGAAGCATCCCCTTTAAAATCTGGCACTAGGCAAGGCTGCCCTCTGTCACCACTCCTATTCAACATAGTATTAAAGGTTCTAGCCAGAGCAATTAGGCAGGAAAAAAAAAACCACAAAGGGCATTCAGTTAAGAAAAGAGGAAGTCAAATTGTCTCTATTTGCAGATGACATAATTGTCTATTTAGAAGAGCCTATCATCTCAGCCCCAAATCTCCTTAAACTAATAGGCAACTTCAGCAAAGTCTCACAATACAAGATCAATGTGCAGAAATCACAAGCATTTCTATACAACAATAACAGACTAACAGAGAGCCAAATCATAAGCAAACTCCCATTCACAATTGCTACAAAGAGAATAAAATACCTAGGAACACAACTAACAAAGGATGTAACGGACCTCTTCAAGGAGAACTACAAACCACTGCTCAATGAAATAAGAGAGGACACAAACCATGCTCATGGTTAGGAAGAATCAATATCATGAAAATGGCCAAACTGCCCAAAGTAATTTATAGATACAATGCTATCCCCATCAAGCTACCAATGATCTTCTTCACAGAGCTGGAAAAAACCACCTTAAACTTCATATGGAACCAAAAGAGAGCCTGCATAGCCAAGTCAATTCTAAGCAAAAAGAACAAAACCAGAGGCATTACACTACCTGATTTCAAACTACACTACAAGGCTACAGTAATCAAAACAGGATGGTACTGGTACCAAAACAGAGATATAGACTAGTGGTACAGAACAGAGGCCCTGGAGGCACCACCACACATCTACAAGCAACTGATCTTTGACAAACCTGACAAAAACAAGCACTGGGGAAAGGATTCCCTGTTTAATAAATGGTGTTGGGAAAACTGGCTAGCCATGTGCAGAAAGCAGAAACTGGACCCCTTCCTGACACCTTACACTAAAATTAATTCCAGATGAATTAAAGACCTAAACATAAGACCTAACACCATAAAAACCCTAGAAGAAAATCTAGGCAAAACCATTCAGGACGTAGGCGTAGGCAAGGACTTCATGACCAAAACACCA
>NW_016107984.1:198481-200246 GCF_001604975.1 Cebus imitator | reverse complement strand
GTATACATCCAAAGGATTAGAAGTCGTTCTATTATAAAGACACATGAACGTGTATGTTCATAGTGGCACGGTTTACAATAGCAAAGACCCAGAACCAACCCAAATGTCCATCGATGATAGACTGGACAAGGAAAATGAGGCACATATACACCATGGAATACTATGCTGCCATAAAAAACGATGAGTTTGCATCCTTTGTAGGGACGTGGATGAATCTGGAAACCATCATTCTCAGCAAACTGACACAAGAACAGAAAATCAAACACTGCATGTTCTCACTCATAGGCAGATGTTGAACAATGAGAACACATGGACACAGGGAGGGGAGGTTCACACACTGGGGTCTGTTGTTGGGGGAAGGGAGAGACAGCACGGGAGGGGTGGGGAGGTCGGGTAGGGATAACATGGGGAGAAATCCCAGATGTAGGTGACAGGGGATGGAGGCAGCAAACCACATTGCCATGTTTGTACCTATGCAACAATCCTGCATGATCTGCACATGTACCCCAGAACCTAAAGTACAATTAAAAAAAAAAGTTGTTTTGGGTATTTTATGTCCTTTATGTTTCCACGTGAATTTTTCAATCACCTTGTCACTTTTTCCGGTAAAGCTGACCAGGAGTTTATTTGGATGGTGTGTTGTATCTATAAATTACTTTGGCAAGAACTGACATCTTCATAATATTGAGTCTTCTGACCCATGAACATATTATATTCCCTCATGTAATTACACCTTCTTCAGTCTACTTCAGCGATATCTTGTGATTTTAAGTGTACAAGTCTTATAATTTTTCCTCATGCATTCCTAAGAATTGCATAATTTCATGCTATTTTTAATGGTTTTGTTATAAAATTTCAAGTTCCGTTTTTTATTGTTAATATATAGAAATATAATTGGTTTTGGTATATTCATGTTGCGTTCTGCAACCCTGATATACTCTTATTAGTTCAAGAATTTTTCTTTAGATCCCTAGGAATTTCTGGATTTTTGATCATGTTTTTGGTGAATAAAGAGAATTTTTATTCTTCCCTTACAATGTGGGTGCCTTTCCTGCACCCCCTTTTCTTGCCTTAACGCATTGGTGAGACTCTCCTATACAATGTTGAATAGAAGCTGTTAACAGCCGACTCCTTGGGTTGTTCCCAATCTTGAGAGACAGAAAGGGCAATGAAGAAGCATTTAGTCCTTCAAATAAGTATAATATTGGCTGTAGAATTTTTTTCATTGGAGTCCATTGATCAGGTTGTAGAAGTTCCCTTCTGTTCCTAGCTGCTCAGAGTTTTCATCGGAAGTGGAAGTTGAATTTTGTCTATTTTAATAGACAGAAAAAAAAATGTTTTTTTCTGTCTATTAAATGATCATAGAGATTTTTAAACAATTTGTTAATAGAGTGAATTACATTGATTTATTTTTGAATGTTAAATTAGCTTTGGATTCCTGGGATAATCTCCACTGGGTCATAATATATGTTCTTTGTATTTATTGCTGGCTTCAATTTTCTATGCTTTAAAAAGAAGTTTGCATTTATACCCACAAGGGATTTTTTTTTTTTGCAGGTCTCTTTTTTTTTTAAAATTTATTTTATTGCATTTTAGGTTTTGGGGTACATGTGAAGAACATGCAAGATTGTTGTATAGGTACACACGTGGCAGTGTGATTTACTGCCTTCCTCCCCATCACCTATATCTGGCATTTCCTCCCATGCTATCTCTCCCCAACTCCCCACCCCCCACTGACCCTCCCCTATTTCCCCCCAACAGACCC
>NW_016107984.1:194115-196656 GCF_001604975.1 Cebus imitator | reverse complement strand
CTTTTATTATTTTGAGATACGTTCCGTCCATACCTAGCTTATTGAGGGTTTTTAGCATAAAGGGCTGTTGAATTTTGTCAAAGGCCTTCTCTGCATCAGTTGAGATAATCATGTGATTTTTGTCTTTGGTTCTGTTTATGTCGCGAATTACTTTTACAGACTTGCGTATGTTGAACCAGCCTTGCACCCCCGGGATGAAGCCTACTTGATCATGGTGGATAAGCTTTTTGATGTGCTGTTGCAATCGGCTTGCCAGAATTTTATTGAAGATTTTTGCGTCTATGTTCATCATGGATATTGGCCTGAAGTTTTCTTTTCTTGTTGAGTCTCTGCCAGGTTTTGGTATCAGGAGGATGTTGGTTTCATAAAATGATTTGGGAAGGATTCCCTCTTTTTGGATTGTTTGCAATAATAGCTTCAGAAGGAATGGTACCAGCTCCTCTTTGTATGTCTCGTAGAATTCGGCTGTGAACTCATCTGGACCTGGGCTTTTTTTTGGGTGGTAGGCTCTTAATTGCTGCCTCAACTTCAGACCTTGTTATGGGTCTGTTCAGGGTTTCGGCTTCTTCCTGGTTTAGGTTTGGGAGGAGGCAAGTGTCCAGGAATTTATCCATTTCTTCCAGGTTTACTAGTTTATGTGCATAGAGTTGTTTGTAATAATCTCTGATGATGGTTTGAATTTCTGTGGAATCTGTGGTGATATCCCCTTTATCATTTTTTATTGCATCAATTTGATTATTCTCGCTTTTCTTTTTTATTAATCTGGCTATTGATCTATTTTGTTGATCTTTTGAAAAAACCAGCTCCTGGATTTATTGATTTTTTGAAGGGCTTTTTGTGTCTCTATCTCCTTCAGTTCTGCCCTTATCTTAGCTATTTCTTGTCTTCTACTAGGTGTTGAGTTTTTTTGATCTTGTTCCTCTAGCTCTTTCAATTTTGACGATAGTGTGTCAATTTTAGATCTCTCCTTGCTTCTCATGTGGGCACTTATTGCTACATACTTTCCTCTAGAGACTGCTTTAAATGTGTCCCAGAGATTCTGGTATGTTGTATCTTCATTCTTGGTTTTGAAGAACGTCTTTATTTCTGCCTTCATTTCATTGTTTATCCAGTCAACATTCAAGAGCAAGTTGTTCAGTTTCTATGAAGCTGTGCGGTTCTGAGTTAGTTTTTGAATTCTGAGTTCTAACTTGATTGCACTGTGGTCTGAGAGACTGTTTGTTATGATTTCCATTCTTTTGCATTTGTTGAGGAGTGATTTACTCCCAATTATGTGGTCAGTTTTGGAGTCAGTGTGACGTGGTGCTGAGAAGAATGAATATTCTGTGGATTTGGAGTGGAGAGTTCTGTAAATGTCTATTAGATTTGCTTGGTCCAGGTCTGAGTTCAAGTCCTAGATATCCTTGTTAATTTTCTGTCTGGTTGATCTGTCTAATATTGACAATGGGGTGTTAAAGTCTCCCACTATTATTGTGTGGGAGTCTAAGTCTCTTTGTAAGTCATTAAGAACTTGGCTTATGTATCTGGGTGCTCCTGTATTGGTTGCGTATATATTTAGGATCGTCAGCTCTTCTTGTTGCATTGATCATTATGTAATGTCCTTCTTTGTCGTTTTTAATCTTTGTTGCTTTAAAGCCTATTTTATCAGAGATGAGAATTGCAAATCCAGCTTTTTTTTGCCCTCCATTTGCTTGGTAAATCTTCCTCCATCCCTTTATTTTGAGCCTTTGTGTATCCTTGCATGTGAGATGGGTTTCCTGTATACAGCACAACGATGGGTTTTGGCTTTTTATCCAATCTGTCAGTCTGTGTCTTTTGATTGGGGCATTTAGTCCATTTATCTTTAGGGTTAATATTGTTATGTGTGACTTTGGTACTGCCATTTTGGTGCTAGCTGGCTGTTTTGCCCATTGGTTGATGCAGATTCTTCATTGTGTTGATGCTGTTTACCATTTGGCATGTTTTTGGAGTGGCTGGTACTGGTCATTCCTTTATATGTGTAGAGCCTCTTTCAGGAGCCCTTGTAAAGCAGGCCTGGTGATGATGAAATCTCTAAGTACTTGCTTGTTCACAAAGGATTTTATTTTTCCTTCACTTATGAAGCTTAGTTTGGCTGGATAGGAGATTCTGGGTTGAAAGTTCTTTTCTTTAAGGATGTTGAATATTGGCCCCAAATCTCTCCTGGCTTGTAGGGTTTCTGCTTAGAGATCTGCTGTGAGTCTGATGGTCTTCCCTTTGTGGGTAACCCGACCTTTCTCTCTGGCTGCCCTTAGCATTTTCTCCTTCACTTCAACCCTGGTGAATCTGACAATCAGGTACCTTGGGGTTGCTCTTTGTGGTGTTCTCTGTATTTCCTGGACTTGAATATTGGCCTGCCTTGCTAGGTTGGGGAAGTTTTCCTGGATAATATCCTGAAGAGTATTTCCCAGCTTGGATTCATTCTCTTCGTCGCATTCAGGTACACCTATCAAACATAGATTAGGTCTTTTCACATAGTCCCACATTTCTTGGAGACTTTGCTCATTCCTTTTTACCCTTTTT